>NW_008660433.1:14653-14958 GCF_000695815.1 Acanthisitta chloris
GTTCCCTGGAGCTTCTCTTCTCCAGGCTAAACACCCCCAGCTCTCCCAGCCTTCCCTAACAGAAGGAGGAGTGTTCATCTCCTCCATCCCCAGGGGAAGGAGACTGGACAGAGCATCTAGCTGCTGCCCTGCTTGGCCATCCAGCTCGTGCTGCTCGAGGATCCCCTTGGCTGCAGGGGCAGTGCCCTGGGTCCCTGCCCGGGATGTGCTGCGCGCTGTGTGTGGGATGCAGGGGGTGCCGGTGCTGCCCGGAGCTGTGTGCCCGGAGTGTGTGCCCTGTCGGCTTTCATTCCTGGTTTTGGGCA
>NW_008660434.1:0-289 GCF_000695815.1 Acanthisitta chloris
GGGCTGGGGGGGCAGGGTGGGTGAGCAGGTAAGGGGTGCCCAGTTATGGGTGCTCAGAGTTGGGTGCCCCAGTGCCCTTGGTGGTGGTGGAGTGTCCATGGGTGCCCAGGTCAGGGTGCCCTAGTGCCCTGGCACAAGTGGGTGCTCCAATCGGAGATCAGTGTGGGTCCCAACTTAAGGGGTGCCCGGCTCGAGGGGTTGGGGGTGCCCCAGTGCCCTTCATGGTGATCAGTGTGGGTGTCCAGTTAAGGGTGGTCCAGTTAATGGGTGCCCAGGTCTGGGTGCCCAT
>NW_008660434.1:773-992 GCF_000695815.1 Acanthisitta chloris
TGCTCCCAGACACACCAGCTGGGGGTCCCTGCATCCTGGTGTGCTGGGAGTGCTCCAGTGCTCTCCCTGGGGGCCATGGGTGAGGGTCAGGGTGGGTACCCCAGTGCCATGCTGGGGTTAAAAGGGATGCCCAATCTAGGGCTGGGGTTGCTGTGGGAACTCCTGTTGGGGTGCCCAGTGCTGCTGCCAGTTCAGGGTGCCTGGTGCCCATGTTGGGGT
>NW_008660434.1:1037-1485 GCF_000695815.1 Acanthisitta chloris
GTGCCAACACAGTGCCATCCCCACAGGGTCACCTACGTGTACTACGAGCAGTACCTGACGGTGGTGGCCGAGGGGCTGGTGACACTGGTACTGTGCCTGGTGCCCACCTTCGCCGTGTCCTTCCTGCTGCTGGGCATGGACCTGCGCTCCAGCGCCGCCACCGTCATCACCATCGCCATGATCCTGCTGGACACCGTGGGCGCCATGACCCTCTGGGACATCCCCTACAACGCCGTCGCGCTCATCAACCTCGTCGCGGTGCGGCGCGGGGCGTGGGGGTGGCACAGGACATGGGGTGGCACAGGGACGTGGGGCACGTGGGGTGAGACTGGGATTTGATGGCTCTGGGGGTACAGGAGGTGGCAGAGGGACATGGGGTGACATTCTGGTGTCCCCACAGGCCGTTGGCATCTCGGTGGAGTTCGTGTCCCACATCACCTGCGCCTTC
>NW_008660434.1:1552-1820 GCF_000695815.1 Acanthisitta chloris
GGGGACACTGTGGGACCCCCCAATCCTCCTGGGGCTGATGGGTGGCACCATGGGACCCCAAACCCTCTTGGGGCTGAGGGTAGTACCATAGGACCCCCAAACCTCCCATGGCCAGGGGTGATGCCATGGCACCCCCAAACCTGTTGGAGCTAAGGGACCCTAAAACCCCCTGGGGATGTTGGGGTGACCCTGTGGGTCCCCCACCCTCCCCTGCTGTGCCTGGGGGGCTCTGACAGTGTCCTGGTGTCCCCACAGGTGGTGGCCGGGG
>NW_008660434.1:1864-3009 GCF_000695815.1 Acanthisitta chloris
TCATCCAGATCTTCTTCTTCCGCCTCAACCTCATCATCACCCTGGTGGGACTGGCCCATGGCCTCATCTTCCTCCCCGTCCTCCTCAGCTACATTGGTAAGGACCTCGTGTCCCCTCAACCCCAGGGACAGTGCCCTGCCCCGTGTGACCCACCCCAGGGGCACAGGGACAGCCTGGCACCATCCTCCCTGTCCCCACAGGGCCCAGGTCACGGGTGCCAGCAGGGGACACAGTGCAGGGGGCAGGGCTGGTCCTTGCCAACCCCTACGTCAGCGAGAAGGAGGACAAGGACAAGGAGAAGGACAAGGACACTGTGTCTGGGAAGGGCTGAGCCCTGACAACTCCGTCCAACACTCCCCACCCCTGCCCAGTGCTGCTGCTGTTGTATTTAAACTGTTTTCTCAGATTCTGGACTGGTTCAACTGGGATGGATGGGGGAGGAAGGAGCTCTGTGTCTTGGTTCCCAACAGACAGGGCATGTGGGGCACCATGGGGAGAAGGACATGGTGGGGGCACCACATGCCATTTGGGGCATGGTGGGGTAAAATCTGCCCCATCCCTGACAGTGCCCAGGGCCAGGCTGGACAGGACTCAGAGCCACCAGGGCTGGTGACACCACACCAGGGGTGGCACTGAGGGTCTCCAAAGTCCTACACCCAAAAAAAAATCCATGCTGGGTGGTTTATTGCCAAGGCACTACAGGTACTTGTAGGCCACTCTGCCTGGCACCGTCTGCAGCTCCAGGCGCACGGGGCACTTGTAGAAGTGGCTCAGGAGGGTCTCGGTGTAGCCCACGAGGAAGTAGATCTTGTGTGGGGGCAGTGCCCGTGCCAGGAGGGCACAGATGACCAACAGGTTCCCGCGGCGTTTCAGTACCACCTCGTCGGCCAACAGCCCCGGGAAGGTGCCATACATGAATCGGCGCAGGAAAGAGTCCTCGACCGCGCGCTCGGCCGCGCCACCCTCGCCCTCCAGGTTCCCTGTGGCACCAACACCAAGCTGGCACTGCCACCGTGGGCAGCACGGACCCACAGCACCCGTGGGTGCCATCCCCATGGCCACGAGCACCCCACACCCTCCTGTGCCTGTGTGTCCTGTGTCCCCATGCACCACCACCCTCCTGTCCCTCCTGTGCCTCTGTGTCC
>NW_008660434.1:3482-3928 GCF_000695815.1 Acanthisitta chloris
GCCCCCTACCCCCTCCTGTCCCTCCTGTGCCCATGTGTCCTGTGTTCCCATGCACCAACACCCTCCTGTGCCTGTGTGTCCTGTGTCCCCAGGCACCAACACCCTCCTGTCCCTCCTGTGTCCTGTGTCCCCATGCACCCCACTCCCTCCTGTCCCTCCTGTGTCCTGTGTCCCCATGCCCCCCACATCCTCCTGTCCCTGCTGTGCCCCACAAAGTCCCTGTCCCCACAACCCCCTGTGACCCAACCCCCTGGTGCCCTCATGCTCCTCAGGGTGCCCTGTGTCCCCCATGTCCCCATTCCCAACACTCTCCAGCTCCCTGTGTCCCCCATGTCCCTGTTCCCACCCCCTTGTGTCCCCCACAGGTGCCCTGTGTCCCCCACATCCTCACCTCCCTGGGTGCCCCATGACCCCATCCCCACTCCCTCCACCCCTCTGGGTGCCTT
>NW_008660435.1:0-876 GCF_000695815.1 Acanthisitta chloris
TACAAGTGACAAGAAATAAATTTGTAATTGAATGATGGAGAAAATGGTGATTCAAATATTTGCAGAATCCCCTAAGTTAATAAGAAAACTTACCATTTGTACAAAAACTATGAGTAATCAGAAAAGAGAATTTTCATTTCATAGAAATGTTTCTTTTTCAACATTTGTGGGTTTTAGCCTAGGTTAGAGCAAGCTAACATAGCAAGAGCTAGCAGAATGATACAGGCTGGAATCTTTGAGTTTAGAAATCAGTAGTGAGTTCTGTCTCCTTTGAGCCATAATATATAAATCCTAAAGTATAAATTGGGGCTGTTCAACCTGGAGAAGAGCGTTATGTGGAGACCTCAGAGCAACCTGCCAGGATCTGAAGGAGCTACAGGAGAGCTGCAGAGGGACTCTGCAATGACAAAACAAGGGGCAATAGGTACAAATTGAAAGAGGGGAAATTTAGGTTAGATACTAGGAAAACATTTTTTCCTGGGCAGGTGGTGAGACACTGGCACAGGTTGCCCAAGGACGTAGCAGATGCCCCAGCCCTGGCAGTGTTCACAGCCAGGTTGGATGAGCCTTGAGCAACCTGCTCTGGTGGGAGGTGTCCCTGCCCAGGGCAGGGGGTTGGGACTAGATGATCTATAAGGTCCATTTCACCCTATAACTCTTTATCAGGCACAGGGAAAGAAAAGATCCTTCCCCTACACTGCTTTTGCGGTTCAAACCCTCACCTTCACAGCTGGGAAGGGGAAGGCAGGAATCTGAAACTTGAGACATCCAAGGCAGCTACACCAAGCTCTGAGTAGTGTAACGCCCCTGTCTGCTCAGCGGGTTTAGGGGAAGGCAATTTTGAATTGCTCTGCGTACTGCGCAGGAGAAAAAAAA
>NW_008660436.1:0-18931 GCF_000695815.1 Acanthisitta chloris
TGCGGAGCCCTTGGTTCCCCCGTGCGTGCGAGGAGCTCTGCAGAGCAGCCCCAACTCCTCCACTGCAGCAGCGCGGGGGGGCAGAGCCGAGGCTGCCGAATGCACATCATCCCTCCGGCGCTGAGCCCCGAGCCGCCGTTCTCAACTATTGACCCAAACTCAATCGCAGACCCAAAGAGAACAAAGACGCCATGTCCTTTTCGCTTAAAAATAAAACTTGGTGGGGTTTTTTTTTTTTGGTGGGGTGTTGGCTTTTAACTCTTTGCGAACCAGTAAGGAAAAAAACCAGGCTGCGGATGGGAGATCTTCGTACTTTGCCGAAACAATAGGGAGGAATTGGCTTCGCCTGGAAAACGGCAGTTCAGGTGCAGGACTTTAAAGGAAACTCTTTGGAATTACGTGCGATTTGATTTTCGCGATTAAGAGGGCGATGCAGAAACTTAGAAGGTTGAGGAAAACAAAGCTCGGTCACGCCAAGTCTGCAGTTTAAAGTTGACGAAATACTACAGTTGTGATTTAGACGCTGCGAGGAGAAAAGGAGTTACTTAAATACGAATTACGCGATAAGGACACGGATGAGTTTGTGACACGGAAAGCTTTTAACAAAACATTTATTGGGTGTCAGGTTTGGTTTTCCATTCCGTTTATGCGTTTTTCGGAGACATCAGAGTCGCTTCTGTTCACGGAGCATTTTCACCGTCTTTTCGGTGTTTTAGTGATTTAGAAGTTGTACAACACCTATGGCAGGACTTTGTGGAAATGCAAGTTTAAATGCGGTGCCTGACGTGTGTCTGGCGTTGGCTCGCGTTCAGTAGTGACAATTTCAGGGTGAAATTGTGATTCTAGACGTGTAAAAAGTCGCTGTGGTATATATTGAGAACTTTAGTTTTAATTGGAGGGTCCGTGTGTCCGTATCTGTTGGATTTACGTGGTGTACACTCGTGCGAGGTTAGAAAACTCCGTGCAGGGTTTAAACATTGTACTTGGAAGGTAAATCTACATTTTTTTCGGGGCTGCAAATGTGAAATCGTCATTGCTGCAGTGGAAGTTAAGTTTTTTTTGGAGATACAAATAGAAGTTTGAGCAGCGATTGGAGTTCGTCACCTTTATGCAAAGTGTTCAGTGTCTTTATTTTAGGTTTGGATTATGGTGGTTTTATAACCTCAGCAACAGTTCTGCAGTGTAGAGCAGGTTCTGACACACACACTTTGCCCTAAAGAAAGTTCTAGCTTTAGGTGGGTGTCTGCTGCATTTACCTCAAATATATTAGAGCAGATTTCTTTTAAAGAGCTTTTGCCTGGTTTCTTTTGACAACTGAAAATAAAAAAGCAGGTAATTGTCTCGGGGAAAAAATTGCTCTTAATTCTCAACGTGTTTTATTTAATAGTTCTGCATTTTTTTATTTTTACGGTGTAGGAATTTGAATTTATATTACGATACCTTTTAATGTAGAATTGAAATGTTTTTTAAGATTAGGTGTTCACAGAATGAGTCCAGACTTCTGCTGGAGTGTGAAGGAGTGTTGGGGATAAATGTAATTGCTGTGAAATAAAATGTTAAGCCTTTCACAAAAGGCAAGAAAAGTTGGCTGGAGGTAGTGCAAATATGGTGTTCCTTGTGTTAAAGAGCAGAGTTTGGGATCTGATAAAGGTTAAAGAAACTGGAGGCTTTAAAACTGTATTCTGAAGGGCAAAAAAGATGGTTTTGGGGGAGATCAAGTAACTTAGGACTTAAGATTCAGAGGAGCTGATGACAGAAGCCATTTTAAAATAACTTTGCTATATCACTGGAGGTTTTATTTCATTTTGCATAGCCAACTCTAAAGACTTTAATGTGGAAAAAGTGCGAGGGCTGAGGGGTATTGTGTGATGAATTACTCAATAAAAATCTGAAATTGGCATTTGGTCTCTTAAGTCTTTCAGAATTAAAGAAATGGGAGACAGGCAGATTGCAGTTACTCCTGCAAAAACACAGATCATGTGTGTTGTATGTCAGTGATTCTCCTCTCCTGAGGTTTTTCCTTCAGCCAGGAATGTACAGCCACCCGCACTTTTATTTTTAGAGTTGAGTTCTGAAGATACATTTACTGCTATCATGAGCTTTTCCTGACTTAATTAATAATTACCTAAAGATCAATAAATTTCAGGCTTACGACTTGTTCTGCATTCTTAAAGCAAATGCTGAAAATTTCCATACTTCTTTTTTTTTCAGGTAGAATTCTGTGAACAAAACCTTATTTCCTGACTGGCTTCCAGAAAAATCATTTGTGCCTTTTTCCCAAGGTAAGAATGGTCATACCTTGTGTTATGTTTTAGTATGTTCATTTCCCTGTTATTTTTGTCACCTTGAAATTTGCCTTTTTGCTGCTGTGCAGATGGGAAGAAAAAATATGTAATTTTAAAATAGAGGGAACACATTCTGTAAATTATCTGCACTTTTAGAAAGCTTTTTTTTCAGATATTGGTAGACTCCACCTAATGTGATGTTTGTGCTACTTGTGTATAAATTATAGCTTACTGAGGCTGTTTAGTAAGTGAATTGTTATTTTTAATACTTGTCTACAGATACATACACACTGTATTTGGTGGGAAGGGACAGTATTTCGGTACGAACCCAGTCGTTGTGTATGTCCCATTTCACCAGTGGAAACCTGCATGAAACTTGGAAAATTATTTGGGTATTGTACTCAGTGAGTTTGTAGCATTAACACTTGGGGATATTGGAGAATTTGTGTATGACAGTAGTGACCCAAGACCTCAGGTGTTGGTAGAGAAGGAGATTTCTGAGACAGTCAGGGCTGTAGGTGAGATCTGTACCTTGTTTTCAGACAAACCTGGTTTTCTTGGTTTTTTTTCCTTTAAAGGCTTTCACTGGATATTGTTCTTCTCAGGACTGAGATGCCTGGTTGGGTGAAAGACCTTGAGCAAAACTCTGTGCTGTGTGTGCCAGGTATGTTATCCTGTGTTGTGGGGTTTTTTGGTTTGTGTTTTTTTATTATCCTGGAAACAATTTTTTTCAAAATAAACGTGAAACATTTCAGCTTCAGTGTTTTACCTTGTTGGAGTTATTTTCTTTCGAGCTTAGTGCATTTGAAACCTTTAATGTGTGCTAACTGCAGCAACGTTCCTGTCTCCTCGTGCATCTTCAGACGCTTTTGTGGTCACTCATAAATACAACACTTTTAACAGTTTGCAGTGGCCATGTCAACACACTGTGCAGCTCAGCTGTGCTCTGGAGGTTGCCATCTCCTCAGGACATTGTCTAACTGAACTCCAGAAATGCTTTTCCTTAGCCCAAGGTGCTGGTTCAGTAGCAAGGGACGCTCATAAGCTTTTCCTTTCCAATAAATTGTTTATAAAAGAAACGTAGAAATTATCTTTTCAGTGTGAATTTTACTCTTAAAGCCTGGAGCTGCACCAGTTGCTGTAAGGTATTTTGCTCTCCTTGCAGTACAGACAAATCAGATTTCTGATGTTCATTATTTGGTTTTACGCTGTGAGATTGTGCACTGAGAGTCAGAGTAACATCACCTCTGATTCAGGCTCTCACCACTGTGTAATTAAAAGTTGGGGATCCTGTTTGCGTGTCTTAACTGGTTCCTTTTCACAGCTTCCCATGCTCATGTGCTGCAGCACATACTCAGGACCTCAAAGCGTGAGGCATCTTCGTGAAGACAGGTGTGTCAGGAGCCTCAGAAACACTGTTGATAATTTGCTTTTAAAAATAGCATAATTGGTCACGATATCAAACAGTTCAGCTGTGAGCCCCTACCTGAGTGCAGCTGTTGTTTGGCTTGGGGCAAGCCTTCAGCCTGTTCATGTAGCCGAAGTCATACACCAGTTTTGCATAAGCTTCATAAAAACGTGTCTTCAGATTGTGATAAGCCTTTACCTGCAGTGAGTCACTGCCAGTGTGCGAGGCAGGAGTCAGATGATATTTATGGGCAATGGACATGTGCCATTGCCATGGATGTCCTGCAGCAAACAGCTAACCCACAGGGCTGTCAGTGTGTGCTGGAACTTCACTGTGCAACTGTCTGATGGGACATGTGAGAGGTAGAATTTGTGTTAGAAATTATCTCATACCTAAAGAACCACTGAGCATATCTGGAATCCCACATGGATTTTCAATTTAGAAGGTCAAACTCTCAGGTATTGCTGAGTCTGTTACGATAGAGACAAGACCAGCCTGAGTCACGTAGAAGTCTAGTAATAATGTTGGGGCTGAACTTGCAAACTCAAGAGTTATATTCCTGATATAAATCCTTAATTGTCTAAAGCTGCAACTTTTAATTGACCTGTTCTTAAATAAATTAATAAAAGTGAAAACCCACAGTGCTCAGGAGCCGATCTTGACTGGCCTGAGTGTTCCATGTGATGAATATGAAATTGAGCACTTTGTTCTCCGTGGTCTGCATATTTCCTACCCTGTCCTGGTGCTGTTTGTGCTGAATAAATACGACAATAAAAGCAGTTTAAACTGTCCCTTATTACTTTTGTGAGCTCTCAGGAGCTGCCTGTTGTTGTAAGAACAACACATCTCGATCTCGAGGTAGTCCTTAGTAGCCTGAATGCACAGTGCTGGGACTGGAGGAGAGCTTGGAGTTCATGGCTACCCTAGTGTGCTCCTGAGGATGGAGGAGGTCAGGGGAACCTTTCTGGTGGAGCCTCAATGGCTTTTTCAGTAGAGGAAGTTGTTCCTCTGGGGATTCGAAGCCATGTTAAGTGTTCTCATAGCACTGATTCTGTGCATTGACAACATGTGGGAGAGCACTGGTGTGGTGATACCCATCATCTCTGCCAAAACACTTTATCAATTAATCCCAAGAGAACCTGATGGAACTGTCAAGCTCTTGGGTGTCTGACCTCACCTCCTGCTACAAAAGGAGATAACTCCTGGTTGTTGGAGCTGCAGTGCCAGTCTGGGTGAGGGAGCCATGGACCTGTGGTGCAGGACATGTGCGTGGCATTGTCTGTGCTGTACTTAGGACATCTCATCTTGTAATTTAAATACAAGCCACAGCTATTAGACTACCTAAAAAGTAAATTGTTGGTGGGTTTTTTTAAACAGGAGATGGATTTTTTTAATTACACAGGCTACAACAATTAATGCGAGTAGTCTGATGTAAAGATTTTAACATGTATTAAATACCGGAAATTCCGGTGTTAACCTGAAAGGATAATTTTTTTTCAGCTGAGACTTGTATTTCCAAGCTCTGTGGTTTGTGGCTCTTGGCATAAGCTTCCAGCTTTTGTGTTCCATTCCGTAGTTTGGGAGTGAAAGTGTTTTGGATGTTAAAATTCAAAATACAGTGGTATATTCTGTAACAGTGAAAGAAAGGTAACGCGTGTGCTCGTGTGAATGGAATGGAATATGTTATCGACACGTCGGTGCTGTTTTTACCAACTCCCTGTTTGGTTCATCCACTCGCTCCCCAGTAGAGAAGTGTCACTACAGCTAAGTGATAGCTCCATGGCAAACGTGAGGTTCCTCTTGCAGAATGGAGTTGAGGTCAGAAGAATGTGCTCTGGTCAAGTCTTTATAACATTGTCGAAGCTGCTCCGTGGTGACAGAAGGACATATTAAATGTTCTCATTAATGTTCTGTGAAACTAGCATAGCTGTAGGCTCATTCTGGAGTTAAAACAGGAACCAAGTTGGGATCACACGATGTGTGTTCAGCTGGGCTGGAAATGATTAAAATGGCTGGAGCTGTAAACTGAAAATCTGTCATCAACGTTACCTTATCTTCATATATTAGAACATAGTTTCTGGGTGGGTTTTTTGGAGTGAAATGATACGTACAGAGCAGAAGGAGATTTGAAGGGCACAAGTCAGTCTGTTTACCTGGTTGACTGTTCGTGCTTTGGATGACTGATGGATGCTCTTGGATGATGGAAGTCCTGCAGCCATGTTGTGTTCCTCCTGAAATGGTGGATGGGCACTTGGCAGAAGTTCTGTGCTTCCATTTCATAGCAGCTGTTGGAGCACATTTAAATAGATGTTTTAAGCCTCTAAATTTCACATTCATTTGGATATTCCACATATTTGTGCCAGTTTACTAATGTAATTTTTTGTGATTTCCCTTTTAAAAAAGGGATCTTTTCCACGTTAATCATTTCAAGTAAATTACATCCACAAAGAGATTAGAATTCTGTTCGCCACAGATTCTTTCTACACATCTGAGTAGCAATCAAATGGAAGGATTGGAAAGCTTGCACAGTTTGCTGTCGCTGGATAGGTACATTAATTTTTATGAATTTGAGGCTATGTTTCACTCCAAGTCGGTTCTGAGAGATCACAGGAGCAGCACTTTGTGTCAGGGGGATAACTTATATGGCTCATTTCACACAGCTGAAATTTACGGTAATAAGGAGGTTCATGAGGTTTAGCTCTCACTCCAGTCTTTCTACCTTTGCTTAAGGCAATTGTGGTTAAATATTTATTGATGTGGGTTGCCAACCAGCATTTTCAAAGTCAAGTTTTCAAATTTGGGCCTCGCCCATACACAGAGAAGTTTAGATGCAGAGCAGATGGTTAGTTCCATGTACATGTGTTGCATACCTGCCCTGTGTCTAGCTGGTACCACCTCAGGACAGAGCAGTGCAGTGTATCTGGTGAAGGGCAGGTCAGTGTGCTGAAGCTCTCTCTGTCACCTGGTACCTGACTGATACTCACCAATGTTTAGAAAAGATTTTTGTGGTGTTTCTCAGGGCATTTGTGACCAGGATTGGGTCTGAATTTCTTGGGTGATTTGCACAGGTTCTTTGATAACAGGTTCCCTAGTGATACTTCAAGTATTTTATACAAATACCTTTTGTGCCCTGGGAATTCTTGGGTTGTTGTTTTATTTGAGGACAGGACTTTTGTAATACTCACAGGCTAATGCTTGGTCTTCTAGAACCTTAAGGGTTGGTGGTTTTTTAAATTTATTTATGGTTTTAATTTTATTTTAATTCAAGTGTTTTAATATACCATTTTCCCCACAGATGTGTTGAGGAATTGATGTACTCACTGTAAGCAAAATAGCTGCTCTTGGTTGAAGCACTGGTAAGTTGTTATTCCAAATAACATTTACTTTTTAGCTTTAAGAAACCCCAAGAACCACACATGGTTGTAATGTTTAACTGGCTGAAGTTTTTGGCTGAATTCTGCAGTTCCTTAAAGTGTGGCTGTGTGTGCATGTGTGTTCAGGAGAGCTCAGTGGGAAGGACCCACAGTCATTCCCTGTAGGCTCTTGGGAAATGCAGCAACACTTGGGTTGTGCTCTCAGCCTGGAGAACAGCTTTCATAGCTGATGGTGGTTCTTTGGTCTTCTGTGATTTGACTCCATGTTTTGTTGAGAACTTTTATGTCACAGGTTTGCTTGTTCAGACGGGTTTGGTACGCAAATGTGTGTCTGCACAGAGAGAGGTTGTACACACAATTTGGATGACAAATGGTGTGGAAAGTATGGCAGGAAGAACTCCCCTCCCAAGCACCTTGTGTTGTCCTTATGCTTCTGTCAGGATCAGTGGGAGTCTCTGAGCAGACAGTAACTGTCTCCTGCTTTCTGATTGTTCTGTTCTGCCATACAGCTCTGGCTTGGCACAAATGGTCTGTAATGCCATACCGTTTCCTGTGTTTTTCAAATGAAACTGCCAGCTGATAGACTTCAAACCATTCCTCATATAGCCAAAATGCAAACTTGGCAGGCTGGAGTAGAAAATGAATTCAGTTTTATACTGGATGAATATGGGGATGGAATTTTCTCCGGTTTCTGTGACTAAAAGGAATTTGGTCTTGACCTTTTGCTGTCTCTGGCACATTCTGTAACTTTCTTGGGAGTTGCCTGTGGAAAGCCCAAAGTCCTTTTGTCTTCCTGCCTGCTTAAAATTCAGACTCCTGGGCTCTGCATTTTTAATTGGGATATCCATTGCATTTTGTGTGCATGGATTAACTGTTTTTATGTGGAAGCTCAGTTCCTCTAGCACTGTGCTCTGGAATACAGGCTTGTCTTTAAAAGAGACAATTTCTTGGAGGTAGTGCTTTCATGCTGCCTGACTGAGCAAGGCCTTCCTTAGGCTGCAGACAGCTTTGGGAAGTGTTGATCCAAGATGTAAATCCTCTAATTTTCATGGATAGCTGATGGTGATTTTTGGCTGAGCCCTGGCTGTGTTAGCAGAGCTCTCCCCCAGCCGTTCTTGCCTGTACAAACTGCCATCAGCACTGCCTCAGGTGCTGGGAAAGCAGCTGCTCCCTGTGTGTGTTCCAGAGTCCTGTCCTGCTTCAGATCTACTCCCAGCTTGTGGAGACTAATGTAGAGCTCTCCTGAATGGGCAGAGGAGTGTGTGGGATAAGGTGCAAACCTTGCCAGGCCCTCTTGGCACAGCCTCTCTCCACACTGCTCAATGTCCATTTTATTCTGCACCAATTTGAACACTGAAGTTTCAATCCTGAAGCAAAAAGGTGGAGTTAGTGAACTTGGGGGAATTTCGTTTTTAAGGTGTGTGCATGAGCTCAGTTCTGATGATTTTTGATTAGTATTTAATCTCTTCTACTACTGTGCGCTGTAAGTTTTATTACTTTGTGCTTTCAGAAGTCTTGAGCTATTTTTCCCACTGCAGGTATGTGTAGAACAGCACATTTCTTGCTACCTTTCTCCTTCCAGCTGTTCCTCAAAGCTCTTCTTGTGCTATCCACTGATGCCTTCCTAGCCCCAGTCACCTGCTTGAATCTCTAAACATGTGACTCATGTTCCATATTTACATTAGTCTTCATCTGTTTCCTACATCTTTCTATGTGCGTTTTTGTTTGTTTTCTCACTGGGATGTAAATTAGCTGTTGTCAGATCTGGTTCCTTGAGTAGGACTTTGGCTTTTCAGTTACACACTGAGTAATTCTTCCACCCTTGTCTGGTTTCTAATCCTTTCCTAAAGGAAGGGGTGAATGTGAAACCCTTAATTGACTTAATGAAGCAGTTGACTACAAAAGAAGTTGCTTCAAAAAGCAATTGTGAAAACATCCAATTGTGTGGATCTTGAGAGATCTGGTATTGCCCTCCCTGGTTAACAAGGATAATGTTTAGTTGAAGCACTGATTTTTATTTAAATTTTTTTTTATAGAAGGGGAAAAATAGCTGAAAACAGCAGGAGCTTGATTGGAGTTGGCAATATGTTGCTCAAGGCAATGAAATTTATTATTTAAAAACAATACCCACAACAGAGTTGTCTGTGAATAAAGTCACATCTTACCTGAAATGGATCTCTAAATGTGGGAAATCCAGCAAACAGCCCTTTTTATTTAAAATACTCAAACCAAATGAGTTGTGCTTTTACTGCTGTGCTTACTGAACATCTCAGGGTGGTAAAAGCAGAGTTGGGGCTGTCCAGAGCACTTAGTTACTGTTCTGGATTGCACAGAACATCATTAGGGACTTGGCTGTCAAGAAAGGGCATGTCTGCATTTCCTCCAGTGTGAAAGTTACCAGGGATGTGTCTTTGAGAATAAAAACTCACTTTAATGGACTTTGAAGTGTAGAACTTGAGGTTTGGTTTGCTCAGAACCTCATTCTGTCCATTCATCTCTCTCTGTTGGGTGTGAATTCCCTTTCCTGAGTAGGTCACCTCAGTGTTGAGTTTGGAAAATGTTGTGTGTTGTTCCATGCATGGCTGTGGTAAATGTTGGGCTTCAGTCTCACACTTGAGGTTTCAGTAGACCTGAGATTGCTTTGGCCCTGTGGGATGTCTGTTTTTGCTGTTTGTTGGCCTTTAAAAGAGCAACAAAGAATGGCAAAAAAACCTGGAGAGCAAAAGTTTGTCAATGCAGATGTTTCAAAACTGTTGCCTTGAACAACAGGGCAAGGTTGGGAATGTTTCTGTCCCTTGGCTTGGACTGTCATTATGTTACCAATGGTTGGAAGGAAACTTTGTTACTATGCCACGGCTACTGAGGTCCTGATTTATCATGACCGAAATCTTGTGCTTGGGAACAAACCCAGTAACTAGTGTGTAACAGAAGCTGGGAAAATGGGCTAATGCCTGATGGATGTCACAGAAGGAGTGAAAGACTCATGTCATCTGGCAAAAAAAATTGAGCTTTTCAGCGTCTACCTCAAGTGCAGGATCAGTGCATATGTCGTGGTGGAGGAGTGTGTTTTTGTAACATTATTGAAGCTTCTTAGTAAAATGTTCCTTAAATCCTAAGTAAACAACTGCGGTGAAATCTTTGAAAGCGAATGTGGATTTCACAAGTGGAGAGGTTGTTAATATTTTGGCCCTTCCTGTGACATCTTTTTGATGTGTGGATAACTTTGTGAATAGGAACATGTTCTTAATTATACATTATCAGGTCTGTTTGCTGCTAATTGTTTTACAAAGCTGAGAGAAGAGTTTAAGATGAATGTCGTGGGGTTATTTGCAGAGCTTTTGGTACAACACAATGTAGGTGAACCTCGTAGAGAAACTTGCCCTTACACTGCTTTTGGCAGGTCCTGTGAGTGTCTGGGGCAGAGACAACTGACCCAGCTGCAAAAAGCCTTTTGAGGGTGACTGATGTTTAACTCAGTTGCCTTTTTGAGAGGTGGGGAAAGCTGATGCCAGTAATTGAACTTCCTTATGTTAAGCTTGTTAAAAATAACTATAAAAACTATTTTAATGGTCTTATTTATGGGGTTTCCACTGCGCTCATGTTAGTACTTCTGAGTGTTTGATTGCCACAATAGTGGACAACTCCATGGTGGGGTTTTTTTCATGTTTTGATACCTCAGTCAAGGCATTAGCATTAAAAATATTCAAAATTTTAATTATGTTTAGATGCCGAAAGAGATTTGAAATTAGGTTAGTGAGAACTAGAAAAAAAAAGAGGCAAAAAAACCCCAAACCACAAAGCAACCCTAAAAGCTGTTTATTCAGTTTTGTGTGGGGAAAAAAACCTTTCAAAATAATACCTGTCTTAGCTGAGGATGAGTTGAGTGCTTGAAACAAAGCGTGTCTGTAAATTGGGTGTTCAGCTTCTGACCACACGAAGCTCCTGGGGTCGAACACTCACAGCTACACACGTTCCCCAGTGCACAGTGAAGTACCAGGTCCTGTACTGCACTTCTGTGTGCTGAACTCTCCCATTGTATTTAAAA
The DNA here is from genome assembly GCF_000695815.1 of Acanthisitta chloris. Taxonomy (NCBI): domain Eukaryota; kingdom Metazoa; phylum Chordata; class Aves; order Passeriformes; family Acanthisittidae; genus Acanthisitta; species Acanthisitta chloris. The sequence goes on from NW_008660436.1 coordinate 11,113, forward strand.
CAAGGAAGTTTCTAGAGCAGCATAAACCAGGACACATGGGCAGTTGTGAAAATTGGACTGGGGCTTGCTGCACTGGTTCCAGTGCCGTTTGCTCTGCTGTAGCAGGTTATTTGAGATGAGACTGGGGGAACTGGGATGCCGAGGCAGAGCCCACTAGATGGCTCCACTGGTTTTTGCTGGACTGTGGGTAATTTCTGCACCAGTTGTTGTCAGAATCTGCCCAGTTATCAGGGCTGCAGAGCAGTGGTGACTTGGCTTTCAGACTAAGATGAGGTTAAAGCTATATGTATTGCAAAGAATAAATTGACACTGGAGTGCAGATACTCAAAATCATGAAGACATTTTGGAACCTTTTTTGCATGTCAGATCTTCTACAGTCAGTATTGGTTTCAAAATTATGTTCTTAACACTTAGTAATTTCCTGTACCTGGGTTTTGCATAGGAGGAGGAGGAGGGTTTTTCTGAAAGTAGATTGAACTTGTATTTCTTGGAAGAAGGTGTAAAGATGGGGACATTGGGTTTGTAGTTATCCATGTGGATGTCGTTTGCTCAGTTTGGTTTGTCACTCACCTTGGTTGCTGTTCTGTGAAGAGTAAAGTTGAATCAGGAGCAGTGTAGAGGCCTTGCTAAGGGCAACTGGTGTAACTTGTTAGCATTTTCATCTGGTTCCTTTCCCACCAGTAACTCAACCTGCCATTCCATTTGTTTGTGACTGTGTTTGCTGTTGCACTGTGTGTCTTTCGTGAGCTGGAAAACTGAGTTAAGATGGTGGAATGTCTTGTCTCCAGTCACCATCTGTCTATAAGAAACCAGTTTTCATGCCTGTTACGTTGGGTTTGATGGATGTGTCTTTGAAGAAAGAGGATGGGCAGCAGTTACACATTGTGGCTTACTCCAGTCACCTTGGTGTTCTAGGCAATGTCAGCTGCAGGAGATGGGGCACAGCAGGGACAGTGGTTGCTAGAGCAAAGAGCTCAGATTTCTCACCATTGATTTCTCTAGTGGTTGAACACTGCGAAGAAATTTCAAATGCAATTTATGGAGCATGAAAAGGTTCTTGGACTCTAATAATTTCTCTGCTGCTTTTTTACAGTTTTGGTCAAACTTTGTATTTTTGACTTGATGATTTGACATTGTTCTTGATAAAAGTAGATATTATGGAATGTGCTAATATGACAAATCAGTTACATGTTTGAACTATCTTGAAGGTACAGTAGTTGAATGTCTTAGTTTAAAGCTATGATGTGTGTTCCAACAGCATTTTTCTTTTAATTTTCCATAAAGAATCCAATCAGATGAAGAGTGTCAAAAGGAGTCTGCGAATGAGACACCAAGATGGCAGTTCCACTGGTGATTGAGAGGTTGAGGAAATGGACTAATGCATGAGTGCTGTGATGTGTCTGTCCAAGAAAAGGATGTTAAAACGTGGACTCTCGTGTTGTTAAACCAGAGAAGATCTGGGTTGTGATCATCCTGTCAAAATGGACTTTGCCACTTGCATTGATGCTCAGTGACTATCCAGTGATGGATCTGTTGGAGGACTGGGTGGTTTTGGGTTGTGTTTGCTTAACAGGCAAAGTCATTTGGTAACAGATCTGTGCTGCCCCTTTGGAGAAAATGTAATTTTTTTTAAAGTGACTTAATAAAAGGTTTTGGTTTCTTTCACTCTGTGTTTGTCCTTTCTGGCTGACTATTTTTAATGTGTTGATATTGAAGTGAGTTACATTTTTGGTTGCTATTAAAGTGCGAAATACTTTAGCTGCTAAGTACTGAAGGGAAGGTAAAATTTTGTGCTATGCTTCATTTCAAATGTGGTTTTCATTTGCAAATTCTGTTCACTTTGCCATGACTTCCAATGAATTTTTATTCGCTGGGTTGTTCGTTCAGGTGCTCAATGTGAGGGGGTTCAGCACTTGGCCCATGGTCAGGGCTCTGCTGCTGAACTTTGTGAAGTTATTTTAAGATGGAATTGATACCAATTGAAGGCTGGGAAAATACAACAATAAAGGAACACTGGAGTGTTTTGTGTAACTTTTTTAGGTATGTTCTTTGGTTGTGTGTGGGTACAGAAACTTTTCAACAGATTTCCTGGACAACAGACTCCCCGAACAGTCTCTTTGGTCCTAAAATTGTTCTGTGCAGGTGTTCAATCTGCTTCACTGCTCTTGCATGGAGCCTTAATGGTGTGACACTGTGCCATGTGTTTGGTGGGAAAAAATGGAGTTATCTTTGGTATTGCTACAGATGACATGTTAACCTTTGCAAATGGATTATAAAATGGTTCTAATGTTCAAGCCCCCAATTTCCTTCCAGGTTTCTAGTGGATCAAATAGTTTGACTGTAGCCACTTTCCTGTGTATGTTTCACCTGTAACTCACAGCTGTCTTTGTTTTGTGCTGGAGGGCCAAGATGACACACCTGGTGCTGAGATAACCCTGGTGTTCTCTTTGAAAACCCAAACAAAACCCCTTTGTGTGTGTTTAACCATTTGGCTTGCTCAGACTTTGGAAATACCCATTTTGCCATGATGAATTGCTCATGCCTGTTCCATCCAGCCATTTCGGTGGTTCATGCTTGATCCAGTTTGGTTTTGCCATGTGTTGTTTTATGGTGGAGTTGGATATTGGGACCAACCTAAAGGGATCCTTGTTCGGATGAGAGGATTTCCTTAGTGTTACCCAGAATTGCTTGGAATCATCTTGCATTATGGTTTCTTCGTTCTTGCAGTTCAGGCGCAAAGGGTCGTGTGGAAATAATGGGTAAAGTGGAATTGTTTAGCGTGGACTGTGGCAACCATTCCACTCTCAGCCCTTGGTGTGGAGAGTGGATAGGTGGTTGGACCATGTGTGTGGAGGAGTTCACGTGGGCTGTCTTGGTTCTACTGGTCGAAGCCAATGGTTTTGGGCTGCTGGAATGCCGTGCCATGGATGTCCCTGTAGAATCCCAAACTGGTCCCATTTGCCCTCCCTCCCCAGTGGTCCCCCAGTGTCGGAGGGCTCTGTCTTGTCATGGTGCTTGTGGATCTGCAGGATGTCCTTGTGCGTTAAGGAGTCAGTTGCTCATGGGAGACAACCGGTCGTTGGGATACAAGTGGTCAGGGGATGCCTGGATCGCCTCCATTGCCTTGGTGCTACATCCTCTCCATTCCAGGCTGTTGTGTTGGAGATGTCCATTGATTTCCAGTTCTGCAGCTCAGCTATTATACAGCTTTAAATTAATTTGTCCTGTTAAAATCTGTTAACGTCCATGAATGGGTTAAGGAAGCGCTTTGGAAGTAACTGGTTCGGTGACATTGGACTGACTCGACCATAGCGCCTTGGTGTAGCTGATGGAAATTCCATGGCTGTTGGATTTGAGTTGTTGGGGGAAACCACTAGGGAGGCGCTGTTGAGCTGGAGGGTATGTCTGCCCCAGGGGCTGCCCTGGGAGCGCATGGTGCTCCTGTCCCACGCTTTGAGTGCCAGTGGTGGGGGCAGAGGGCAGAGCTATTGTTGGGGGTTCTGCCACTGGACTGGGGGGCAGCTCCCCCTTGGTGGGGTGACCCCAGGGTGGGCTGCTGCTGCCTGCATGGCTGTGAGCTCCACTTCCATGCTTTCAAAATGGCTTGTAACAGCACCACTTCCTGTCCAGGGAGGAAGTAATTTTAGCCCAGGCACTGAAATATTTAGCAAATCTTTAAAACAAAAGGCACAAATTCCATTTCTTTCTGGTTTCAAAAGGGTGCCTGAGCCACATGGGGTTAAGGTGCCCCTGGAGCTGGGGTAGCTGGCAGGAGCTGGGGCTGTGGGGGCAGCAGGCACCCTTGAGGTGGAGGCTATCTCTTTTTTTGGTAGAAATGAAGGGGTGGGTCTATGGTACATCACCTGAGTTGTGGGGTAAATGTAGAGAGTGTCAATCAAAGGCAGAGCTCAGAGCTGGGAAGGAGCTCTAGATGGCGGCTGTGCCTTAGAGAGAGCGCGCTCAGCTCCGTGCCTTCCCCAACACTTTACGCAACTTTCCCTAACTTTCGGGCAGCCTCAGGGGGCCCCCACAGCCCCTTGCCTCTCCTAGGCACTGATCGGGGGCCGAGCGGACCTTTTTCGGGCAGAAAAGCAGCTTTTGAGGGCTCCCTTTTCGTGCCTTGCTGGAAAGAAGAAGCCGTGGAGAGAGCCCAGGTCGTTGTTTTTCCAGCTTAGAAGCCATGGCGTACCTCCATTTTTGTGCGCTCTCCTAATGAGCTTTTTCCCCCGGACATTTTTGTACTAATTATCGCTTCTTTTGCTTTATCGGCAGCATATTTTTGGGATTAGAATATATATATTTTTTTCATTTTCTGAAATTTGTATTTTATCGGTCTAGTTCTAAATATTTTGGATCTAATGTTTTTCCACTACCCGAAACTAATATCGACTTGGTCCTGGCGGCGGTGCATGGATCAGGTAGGTGAGCAATTAATAATAATAATTTTTAGATTTCTGCCGTTTTGAGTACTTTGATTTTCGACCGATTTGTGCTGTATTGGGATGACGCAATAAGATACAGAGATTATTTGCATCCAGTGTTACTTTGGGAAAGTTTGCAGGATGCTCCTCTACTGTGTTTATTCTCGGATTTTTCTTCTAAAAACGATTATTTGTTTTAAATCTCGGGTTTGCCGTGTTGATCAGTGTTGTGTATTGTTATAACAATATCATTGCAGCGTCAGGACTTTGTTCCTGAGCATGAAAGGCAGTGAAACGAGCTGGGACCTTACCTTTCTTTCAACTTTTGACAGTAAATACCTGGGCACAGGACTTCAAAGCAAACAGACACCCCTGACCCCCTCTTAATATTTAAGAATAAAAAGATGATGAGAAATAAGGACAAAAGCCAAGGAGAGGAGGGTTCAGTCCACAGCAATGCATCGAGGTATGACCTATCAACTTTCTTTTTTTTTTTTTTTTTTTGTAAAACCTGTGAATACCCTGTTTACTGTGACAGCCTCGGGTTACTGTCGGTGCTTAATACACAACATTTTACGGATTTTGCTTCCTTTTTAAGGAATGACCTTGAGATTGTTAGCATGCCACACCCTAATTTTTTTTGGTAGCAATTTCTGAAAGTTGTGTTGTGACTTAAGGGCCCATGTCCTAGGCAAAAGGTACTGTACCTTCATTCAGGGCAGCCCTTGCCTCTGTGTGATGTTTTTCCAGCTTTCGAATTTCGGTTTTTAGGTTTTTTGTGCTGTGAAAAATGACCTTGTCGGTTTAGCCATTGCTGCATTGCACCATTTTACATACAAGGCAAATTTTTCTTTGAAGAATCTCAGAAGTCTAAACTTTAACTGAGGGCCATACAGAAGCCTGGTGTAGTAGTAAATTATAGTAAATAGGCACAGGAAAAAGTTACATGAATGAAAAAAAGCTCATTTTAAAATATAAACTGGAAAGTGCCTGTTTGTCTGATACCCCTTACTTCAAATTTTATTTGAGCTTATAGAACTTTGATACTGTTGAGGTATTTTAGAATATTTTTATACAATTTAACCAGACTTTCTCCTGCTGGTGATGGCATTTCTTATCATAAAATATACACTGGGATTGTTCACAGGAGACACCAAACGCTTTGCTTGTTTTGTTTAATGTATTTTTGCTCAGAGTATTTTTATTTACTTTTGTCGAGTAATGAGATTCTTTACAGATTTTTATAAACTTAACCTTGATGTGGGGAAAGTCTGAAATGCTGGAAATGTTTGTTTGCTGGGAATGCAGAAGTACAATTACCGAATGGCTCATGTTGTATTTGAAGGGTCAGCTCTTTGGGAATTCGGAAATTAACTACATGCGGTTTTGTTTTCTAGTTTGTAAATATTCTCGAGTTTTGCATTTTGTTAATTTCAATCGAATCGTGGCCTGTTCCTTTTTCTCTGGTGTTGTCTTCAGTCATTTATAACCAACATTAATAAAAAAGAATTGTGAACTGTCTGTTGTATCACATGTGCTCTATGTGATGTTCAGGTGTTGGAATAGAATTCCTGATGTCCAGTGTTTAACCTTCCTTAAGCACAACAGCTTGGAATGCTGTGGGAATAGATACGTTATCAAATTACTGTAACCTTCTCCTATAAACTCGGATGCTGTTCTGGGTGTATTAAAATTGCAGTCAGATTTTAAGTCCTAAAATGAATATGGGTAAGTTTGTTTAATTTAAGTCATTATTAACTAAATTAGCCCCAGGGATTGTCGAGGCATTGCATGGAGCACTTATACAGAGCTTGTCTGAGCACATCAGATTTTCAGGCTCTGATTTCTTTAAATGCACACAGAAATATTGTGTAGAAAGTCACAATTTTAGAAATTTATTTATATTTTGGCTTGTTCGATTTTTAATGCTTTTTTAAAGTTCACATCATCAGCAGGAGCAACACTAAGCATGATTTGTTCAGGAAATCGAAAGGAAAGTGTTTGGAATACTGTGCTGAATAGGAGATGGAATTGGAGCTATGTAGCAGGAGTCCCACAGGAAGGCGACCTCTGGGGTTTTGTCCTTAGGGGTATGATATTTGCATAGTGGCTCATGTGTGCGTTTGGGGTTTTCATTGAAAGGTTATTTGTCATAATTGATCCATTTACATCTAACACCTGTCGGGTGAGGTTACCCTTCTCCCCCTTCACATTTTTTCCCCTCCAAACAAACTTGCTGTGTGTGGGTAACACCGACTCACTCCCCTGAAGTGTGGGAACAATTGAGCACAGGATATTTGCAAGTGAATCCTGTCGAGCTTATTGCTGAGCCGTGAGTCACCTTTACTTCCTGAGGTTGACTTGAAGTTGTAGGGGAAATGATTTCTAGGAAGTAAAGCCACCACTTTGCTGTATGGTAACCCAGAAATGCTCTGGTGTCTGCACTTCACGTGCTGCTGCCCAGCTCTGTCCCAGCTGTGAGACAGCTCGGTATCCATGGAAGGACGTGCACTCCTGTTACCCAGTCCCTGCTGCTAGGCCTGGGTGCTGGAGAAGGTGGATATGGCTAGTGCCATTCACCTGGGCTGGAGAAGCAAAACTGCAGGACTAGACAGAGGTGTTAAAGCAGAAGAAAATACAAATTCAGTACATCACCTTATTGTCCTAACTGAGGAATATGATTGGAATTGACTCCTACCTTTCCAGTCTTAAGGAAACACAAAGGCTTGTGCTGAATAAACAGAAATACCTGGAAATTGTCCCAAAGCAGAGGATTATCCTGGGGAGGGAGACGGTGTTAACTCTTTACAGTTTGTGAGCTGAGGGGTGTACTCGGTGCCTTTCCAGAGCAACAGCAACACCTGTCCTTTGTGTATCGACAGTAAACCCAAACTTGGAGCTGTGTGTTCCATTCAGCTTTCCCCACCTGGGGTAGAAGTTGCTCTGTGTCTGCTGCAGTTCTGCTGACCACCACCTGTGTGCCTGGGGCTTGCATTCAATAATGGAGCACAGTCCTGGCGTGTTTTCTAGCATCCTCTGTGCTGTGTTTCTGAGGCAGGTGGCGAGGGAGGCATAGCTGTGGTGTACCTCGTGTGACTGCAGGGGCCGGAGGCAGCCTGGGGTGGGGGGCTGGGGTGCAGCCCAGCAGTGCCTTTTGTAAGGGATTGCAAGTACCAGGGATACATTGTGGCTCTCGTTTCCCCTGGCCTGCGTCTGTTGCGGCTGCTCTGCCAACACCCTCCCGCGGGAACGGTTTCTGCTGCAGAGGCTGAAGGGCTGGACAGGCCCTCGTGTCTGCACTCAGCTCTGCGCTTCTCTGGCGTTCAGACATCGTTCCGCGGGGGGGAAGGCCGCGCTGGGTTAGCTCAGCGCCCGTTTCTGCGCCGAGCGCCGGCGGT
>NW_008660437.1:0-723 GCF_000695815.1 Acanthisitta chloris
CCTATATACTTCCCTGTGCTTCCCTATGTCTCCTTGTGCTTCCCTATAGTTCCTTAGGTTTGTTTCTGTATCCTTGTGCTTCCCTATACATCCCTGTGCTTCCCTATGTATCCCTGTGTGTCCCTGTGCTTCCCTGTCTATCCCTGTGGAGTGTTCTGTAGAGGACAGAAAGGGCACAGTTTTCCCTGTGCTTCCCTGTACATCCCTATACTTTCCTTTGCATTCTTATAATATCCCTATACTTTCCTTTGCATTCCTATAATTCCCTGGGCTTCCCTGTATATCCCTGGGCTTCCCTCTGTGTCCTTGTGTTTCCCTGTGCTTCCCTGTAAATCCCAGTGAGAGTTTCCTATAGAGGGTAAAGAGAGGGAATTCTCCCTGTGCTTCCCTGTGCATCCATATGGATCCCTGTGCTTCCCTAGGTGTCCTTGTACTTCCCTATAGATCCTTGTGCTTCCCTAAGGGTCCTTGTGCTTCCCTATGGATCCTTGAGTATGCTTCTGTATCCCTGTGCTTCCCTAGAAATCCCTGAGTGTCCTAGAGAGGACAGGGAACAGGAGTTATCCCTGTGCTTCCCTAGAAATCCCTGAGTGTCCTAGAGAGGACAGGGAGCAGGAGTTATCCCTGTGCTTCCCTAAAAATCCCTGAGTGTCCTGTAGAGGACAGGGAGCAGGAGTTATCCCTATGATTCCTTGCCCATCCCTGTGCTTCCCTAAAAATCCC
>NW_008660438.1:0-1335 GCF_000695815.1 Acanthisitta chloris
AATAGACTGATGGGGTCACACCCTTTGGAGCCCAAAAGAAAGGTGGTGAAGCCCTGCCCCTCCTGCCATCAGGCAGAGGGAGCAAACCAAGGAGATGGGGGGAATGGAAACAAGTCCCTGATGGAAGAGGTAGAAGAATCCCCTCCCGACCCCCATCACCTCCCCAGTTACCTTTAGAGAGCAGGTATGAGGCTCTGGACCCAGAGAGTCAGGCAGGGAACAGTCAAAAGGAAGAGCCATCTGGTGGGTGGGTCTCCAGCTTGCACCCCACCTACTAGACCCATTACTACGACAGCTACAAAGAAAAAAAGGGATTAGTTGTATTGGGCGATTCCCTTCTGAAGGGAACTGAGGGCCCTGTATGCCGACCGGGCCCATCCCACAGGGAATTGTGCTGCCTGCCCAGGGCTCGGGTAAGGGGTATCAGTAGGAGACTCCCAGAGCTCATTTGGCCTCTGATTACTACCCACTGCTAGGAGTCCAGGCTGGCAGTGATGATACTAATGAAAGAGGCATAAGGGTATTTAAAAAGGATTCCAATAAACTGGGCAGACTGGTTAATGGGATGGGAACACAGGTGGTGTTCGCCTCAATTACTGCAGTAGCAGCAGGGGTGGATGAGGAGAGGAGGAAAAATCCACCTTATCAATAGGTGGCTAAAGGATTGGTGCTACCAGCAGAATTTTGGCTTTTTGACCATGGGGCACATTCTGTGTTGCCAAGCCTGCTCGAGTCAGATGGGATCCATCTCTCTAGCAGGGACGAGAACTCTAGCCCGTAAGCTGGCAGGGCTGATCAGGAGGGCTTTAAACTAGGTTCAGAGAGGGAAGGGCTTGAAACCAGGCTGCCCAGAGATGAGCCACAGGGTGGGCAGCCAGAGTTAGGAGTTGGATCATCATCCCAGCTGAAGTGATGTACACTAACACACGCAGTGTGGGTCACAAACACAAGGAGCTGGAGGCCACTGTGCAGCAGGAAAGCTATGACGTAGTTGCCATCACAGAAACGTGGTGGGATGACTCCCATGACTGGAGTGCTGCCAGGGATGGTTACAAGCTCTCCAGAAGGGATAGGCAAGGTAGGAGGGGTGGCTCTATATGTCAGAGACTCCCTTGGTTCTGTAGAGCTTGAGGTCAGTAACAACAAGGTTGAGTGCCTGTGGGTCAGAATGGGGGGAAGGCCAACAAGGCTGACATCTTAGTGGGAGTCTCTTACAGACCACCCAGTCAGGATGATGAGGGTGATGATTTATTCTACAGGCAGCTAGCAGATGTCTCTAAATCACCAGGCCTTGTTCTTGTGGGTTATTTTAACCTGCTGGATGTCTGCTAGAAA
>NW_008660439.1:0-11449 GCF_000695815.1 Acanthisitta chloris
ACCTTGAATCCTGTGCTCAGTTCCGGGAAACTCAGTTTAGGAAGGATATTGAAGTGCTGGAGCAGGTCCAGAGAAGAGCAACGAGGCTGGTGAAGGGTCTTGAGCACAAGTGCTGTGAGGAGAGGCTGAGGGAGCTGGGGCTGTTTAGCCTGGAGAAGGGGAGGCTCAGGGGGGACCTTACAACTACCTGAAAGGAGGTTGAAGTCAGGTGGGGGTTGGTCTCTTCTCCCAGGCAACCAGCAGGAGGACAAGAGGGCACAAACTCAAGCTCTGCCAGGGGAGGTTTAGGTTGGATATTAGGAAGAAATTTTATATGGAGAGAGTGATCAGGCATTGGAATGGGCTTGCCCGGGGAGGTGGTGGATTCACCATCCCTGAAGGTTTTCAAGATGAGACTGGATGTGACACTTAGTGCCATGGTCTAGTAACCACAGTAGGGTTGGACTCGATGATCTTGGAGGTCTCTTCCAACCTGGCTGATTCTATGATCCTTTCCAAAGAACACCACAATAGAAATGCAAGCATATTTAACATTAGTAAAACATTTTCTCTTAAAAGAATACCCTCTGTAAGAATCTGAAGGGTTGTTTCACCCAAACATTGCTGAAATACCAACAGATCATGTATGCAGAGCAATGTCTGGCAAATTACACTACATATGGACAATTTAATACATCACCAGCACATTGATAATTGAAAGCATTTCCGAAATCTAGAGAATGCTCTATTTTCCCTTTACAAAGGGCATCGTTTGAACCATGCACCTACAGCTTCAGTGGAAGCCTAACTGCCCAAATGTATTTTGCACCTGGTTATTCTTTAGTCTGATTACAATGTTAGGCATTTAGATTTGTCCAGAAAATGAGTGACTCACAGATAAGATTAAAAAGCCTTATCATTAGGCACTTGCTAATTCAGTGGCTGTTCTCTGTATACATACACACACCTTGTAGAGACATTCTTTAGGTGGGAAAAAATATGTAAAGAAAACTACTCAGATGGGGATTTGGTGAGTCATGACTATTGCTGCTTTAACACTTTGTCTCTGTAACACTGTACATAAGATGCACTGTTGGGGATGCCTGCCTTTGTGAAAGTAGTCTCTGCACAGCACACTGTGGCATAATGAATAAAGCACCAGTTTTGAACCAATAGATATGCAGATACAAGTTGAGTTTGTAAGACCATGTTACTTAGATCCAGTATTTTAATAGGCAGACATATTTTCATTTATTTTGCCTTCATTTCTGAGACTTCTACCACTTACTGTAGATGCACTCCACAATGTTAACAATGGCTCTGTGTATCTGGAACAGGGAATATAGTCACAAAACGGTAACACAGGCAGATGCAATTTAAGAAACTATTTGAGCAAATAAATCCCTTATAGTTGCTTAGAATGGTCAGAAGTGACCCTCCATTCCAGGTTTTTTTACATTGGCTAACGAAGTATGGAGTCAGTTGCTAGCACACAGATACCAAAGAGTTGGACTGAATGCACGTAAGCCTAGCATTCAGCCATGAAGGTGCAGCTAACATGCCTTGCTACATGGAAGTTACAGCAGTAAGGTTTTTGTGGCTCGTGACTGTTACTGGTGCTATTAAGAATTCTACTCTGTCTTTCCCAACGGTATGCTGAGAGAATGCCCTCAGGACACGGGTATTTGCAGCCACAGGGCAGGTCCCAGCAGTCTTTTCATGGTCTTTAGGTACCATGCCTAAATTACAACTGAGTTTACAGAACATATTACCCTAGTACACTAATCTAACATCTTGAGACCCTGAGGAAATGGCACATCAACATAAATTTTATGGTCTGCAGACTGAATTTGCCTTTTACAGTGAACCACACACCCTAGTGTTCATTCTGATGAGCCTCCAGTTGATGCAAACAGAAGGTATTGCAAAACTAAAGAGGCAGTGTGCAAAGGGAAGATTTCACAGTGCATGCTTACACCCTGCTTTGTCCTTACATTCTGTTAATCCACTAATCTCTTTCAACAAAAAGTGAGGAGAAGGACACTAGATCTGTACTATATCATATACAGATGCAAAATACATTAATTATCAGCACTCGCTAAATATTTCAAATCTCTGGAGAAGCTAAAGAAAAATACCATTAACTAGCGATTTTGCAGTGGTTCCATTTTACCTCCTATTTGCTTCCGTGTATGTCTGTAAGCATACATATCTATAGATTTAAAATTGCAATTGGAAGGATATTCTTCACAGTGACTCTGAAATGCAAGATTTTAACACTCCAGGGTGACACATGTCCATGTGTTATTGCATAACAACACTTGCATCACCTATATTTGGCTAGCAGGCTACATACTTCCTTTCCAGTTGAGCAGAAATGACTGCTCTGTTAAGAGAGCAATCCCCTAGTAACCAGCAGATCTCCATAGAATTCTTCTGGATAAAAAATGAGAACATGTGTAAAGATTTATAATGTGCATTTCAGTAATATAATGAGACACCTCCAATATTCCAGGCCCTGTAATCTGTTTCCTTCTGTACTGTATCTCCTTCAGCTCTCATTTCCTAGTTCACATGTCCTTCGTCCTGAATTCCAAATTCTTCTCCCTTCTCTTCCTCACCACATTTTTATTTGTCATTCTACTGCCAAACATGCAACAGGACTGCTCCTGAAGGACAGGTTTCCATTCTGCTCAGCCTTAGAAATAAAAGTGTTCTATGCATTTTTCATGAAGAAAGCTGGCCTGAAATCAAAAGGCTACCTACGAAGGTACATGAAGACCAATCAAATAAAGGGACCAGTGAATACTAAATTCATTTGCTGTACCTTAGAAGGCATAGCACTGACTAAATATCTCAGTGAGTAGTAGCACTAGTCTACTTTCCTCTGAATTGGTGTCATTTACACAGCACCATCACCCATTAAAACAAAAGCAGCAATTCATGTCCCCTAAGACATTTTGCCACTCAGGAGACAACCTGTTTGGCAGCCCATCATAGAAAATAACTGCAAAGTGTGAAATCAACATTCAAACAATATTGTAAATTATGTAAGGTAACCAGAAACTAATTTAAGGAGAGAGAGCTATTCTGCAGAAACAAGCCTGTGTTGGCAGAGAGATTAATAAAAGGACATGTGAAAACCAGCTCTACTTATGTTATTAGAACAAAATTACTCATTTTGATATACATTCCTTCCCTGGGTATAATTCAACACCATGAATTTGAAAGCTGAGATTCTAAAACTTGCAAATCTTTTTTACATTGCTCAGTTAAGAAGACAGGTACCTCTGCTGGTTCCACAGGAAAGGGCACACATTAGTCTGTCCTGTCAGCTGAATGAGACTTGAACTAGTCTGAAATAATGGTTCAGAAACTTCATCTCTCTCTCTACTGCTTCTAAATTTTAGCTCCTGGTTTGGTTTGATTTTTAAAGACAGATGGAGTTCCCAAAGAGCAACTTAAATTTGCGTGGTGATTACTACAGCAATTCCAAGAAAAGCTAAAAACATTTGCACTGAAAATAGCAAAAAAATCTTGAATTTTTCTCATGTTTTAAGCAGCAGACCTTATGCTAGAAAAAGAGATGCCAAGGATATGTATAAGTAGCTTCCTGACTGGCCCTTTACTACTTGCTGAAAGGTTTTCTCTAGTGTAGTAACCCAGTGCAGGCTGACCTAAGGTGAAGAGACAGGTCTATAAATTGAAGGGGCCTAAAAAAAATGAAATTAAGTAGACTTGAGGGATCCTGTTAGGAGCAGAGCACACGGACAGGGATGTAAAAGCTGTGAGATCCCAGTCAGTAAGCCCAGAGGAAAACAGGACTAGATGACAGATACACTTGCCTGCTGAGAGAGGGTTGTTTTCCAGTCTCAGAGCACTGACTTTACATTAAACAGCTCTTGGCCAAAACAAAATACATCTTTTATTCAAGACTTTCCTTGGCCTAACAGCCAGAGCATCCTCACACAGGAAACACCCTGGTGATGTTTTACAGCAGTAAGTTCTCCTGAGACCTTTGCAAAACATCTCCACAATTAAGTCTCCTAAATTCCGAACCATGGCAGCACTGCAGACATATCCTAGTTGTACATCAGTCAGCTAGGAAGTATCCAATCCTCAGCCAAGTTGTCTTCTTTTGTTTTCCCTTCTCAGGGAAGTTTCATGCTTCCCATTGGCCATGCCTCTCTAATTACTCTTCCTTACAGGAATATTTACTGATGTGATAACAGCAAGACATTCAGTCTCCGATTAAGATTTAATACTCAATTTATCTAATTTTATTAGCAAGTGAGATACAAATAGTTTTGACCATCATAGAACATTCATTAATTGGCCAACTACAGGGTCCTAGTTTAGGACTGTTAAAAGTACTGCTAACATCAGTCTTTCATCACTACACAGGTACACACAAAGCTGTTCCCATGAACTATTAGGCACTAAGCAGCAACAGACAGGAGGAACACAGAGAGGAATATGAAGGTCAGATGGATCCTTTCTGCTCTAAGGAACCAACATAACAATTTACAATGGTTGTAGACATTTGCAGCTTGTCCCTCCAGGTTTAGATAACATCTTTGATGCCTCAACAAACTCCCAGGTCAATGAACACTTTTATTAGTCTGACCTCACAGTTCATAGAAATTGTCTCAAGTTTAAATGTGTTAGAAGTGACAGTACAACACATGTACCCTGTGATGTTCTTGGTACTTTGAGAGGACAGATTACTTGTGGCTGCAGCACACTACCTACACCTGCATTCACACTGTGTATCCATGGAAATGAGAGGTGATGGGACAGTCAGTGAGACATTGCATTTTATATCTGAAATGAGGGGTTAAGAGAGCCAATGTGAGCTGCAAGTCTTACCAGAAATCTTAGTTTAAAAAAAACCCAAACATTTGTTCCAGAAGTATTAAAATAATAATCACAACACACAAATGCAAAGCAAATTTTAACTTGAATTGTCACCTTTACACTTGAAGGCTGTATTAGCTTGTTGAAAAGCTAAATTGGTACAATCACAAAAATAACTTTTTAACCTTTAACAAACAAATTTAAAAGCTGTTACTCATTTTTCCTCACATGAGGAAGAGTTGAGCAGGTTAATATTTTGTAGATATATATTAAATTGATAGCTTTCAATTTCTTGTACTCCTCAGGATATCTTTTCATGTTTCAGCCTAGAGAAGAGGAGACTGAGGGGAGACCTCATCACAGCCTGCACCTTCCTCATGAGGGGCAGGGGTGGAGCAGGCACTGATCTCTTATCTCTGGTGACCAGTGACAGGACGCAAGGGAATAGGATGAAGCTGTGTCAAGGGATGTTTAGCCCGGATATCGGAAACATGTTCTTCCCCCAGAGTGTTTGGGCATTGGAACAAGTTTAGGTTGGATATCATAGAATTTTAGGGGTTGGAATGGACCTTACAGATCATCTACTCCCAACTGCCCCTGCCATGGGCAGGGACACCTCCCCACAAGACCAGGATGCAACAAGGCCTCATCCAGCCTGGCTTTGAACACTGCCAGGGTTGGGGCAGCCAACACTTCCCTGGGCAACCTGTGACAGTGCCTCCCACCCTCACAGGAAAAAACTATTTTCTAATATCTAACCTAAACTTCCCTTCCTTCAATTTGAACCTGTTACCCCTTGTCCTATCATTACAGTTCCTAACACTGAGTCCCTCTCTGGCTCCCTTTGGAAACCCTTCAGATATTGAAAAGTTGCTGTGAGGTCTCCACACAGTGTTCTCTTCTCCAAATCATTCCGTATCAAGGAAAGGCTCTTCCCCCAGAGGGTGTTTGCACACAACAGGTGTGAAAGGGTCTGCAAGAAGGCCTAGCCTTGACTTAGGATACTGTGAGTCTGCATCAAGGAGGAAGTGTTACACCACCAGATTTGTTAGAATCATGGAATCATTTCAGCTGGAAAAGACCTTTTAGATCATTGTGTCCAACCATACCAGCCACTTCACTCAGACTTACTCTGTGAAAGCCAAGATCAAGAAAAACATGATTCCCACTGTTACTTTAAAAGAAAGTTGCATAAATGGGAGCATCACGGTACAGCTATGTCAGAGAAAAAGGTCATTGTTTTAAGATCCAGTTCAGGTCTGTGCTGAATAGTACATATGCTGCTTTAGAACATTACAAAATCAAACTTGTAAGAACCTTTAAAAATCTACAGAATTACAGCTGCAAGAAAATTGCTATTATTTTTGAATGTGGCTATGAAGGTTAACTACCTTTTAAACCTTCATGGTTTTTTTTAATAGTAGACAGCCTGAAGAGGATCCTTCTCATTTGTAGCCATTGCAGACTTCAGGCTAAGAGTAGCCTTTAATACTGCATATTTTGAATTTACTTGCAGGAAAACCTGATGCCTGTAACCCAAGTAAGGCTGCAAATTTTCACAAGAATATGTAACTTGCAGCAAATAAAATGGGTTTAAACTCAGCCATTGAAAATAGGTATTTTCACTTGTGGGATGTCACTAATCCATTAATGTCAGAGTTCAATGCTCTCTGACCAGCTACTTGAGGTATTCTGCACTAGGAGGGCTTAATGTTTAATACCTACTTATTTGAAGATATTTGCCATTCCATGTGTTTAGCAGTGACACAGCCATATATGGAAACCACAACAGAAGCACCATACAGAAAGTGCAACGTACAGCTAAATCACGATACAAACATGATCCCCATTACCCATCCCTATACACTCCATCACCATGGTGCTAGGAAGAAATGTGTGAAGCTGGGCTTACGTTCACAATTTCTGAAGTAAAGCAGAGAGGGCAGAAGTACCCAACCATAAAGGATCCAGAAACTTTGGACATTATCTGTAGCCCTCAAAGTCCACCCGAGCACAACTTCTATGTGCAAAAAGAGGCTAAGTCTGAGGAAAACAGATTTTCAGCAGCCATAGTCAAACTAAAACACTAGTAAACTGTGTATTAATGAAAATTTGATAGTTACAATATGTTGCTACTTGTTTGTGATTTCTGGATAATACACTAACGAAATGATTCCTGAATGTCTACTAAGCCAGAACCATAGAGATAATGAGCATGTGCTGGCAAAATGCATATATATCCTGAATGCTTTAGGAAATGCAGTAAGAAACTTGCCTGAAGGAAAAAAAATGACCTGAACCACAACCATGTGTTTTCCTATTATTAACAGACAAAATGAAGAGTAACAAACGGTCTTCCTCTTAGAGCACCTTGTGTGAGGTATCTCAATCACTAAACCCAATCTAAGCTCCTAGAAAAACTGAAAGGAATAACAGAGATTAAATGAGACAAGCTGGGAATGCCAGGACACAGAAGACTGACTTTCTAAGACCATGTGCCAGAAGGCTGCTACAAGTCACTAATCTCTTCTGAGGATGGAAGTCAATGCTTTTCAATCCCAAGCTTTTTAAAGACATCCCGATAATTATCCTCAGTCTCTCTTCCTGCTTCACTATAGTCTAGAAAAAAAATTTTGAAAACTGCTTGAGTTGTGGACTACTGCCCTCAGAAATCTGCCAGTGACCTCCATAGTCTTGCACGACACTTTTAGCTATGTGTTTGCTGATTCTTTTATGTCAAGACACGGTGCCCATCTCCCTCACTGTGATTTGGATACCTACCCTGCTAAGCTCTACTGTGCTTGTTACCCAACTTATGCTAGAACACTGAAGCAATGATGTGTTTTCACAATACACATAAAAGCCATCATTCAGATTTATGGGAATTTCTTTTACCTCCATGCCTGCACTTCCACTTCCCCCCACTCTTAAAAAACTTCCCACTCACTAGAGAATTCAAGCAAAAAATCCGTCCCACAGCATACATTCCATCCTACTCATATTCCCAGTGCTATAAGTGTTTCAACTGCCTTGCACAGGGCACCACCAGCAGTAAGTACATCATGGCAAACAGTTCTGATCATTAGGTATTAAGACCTATTATTTCTGGGACACTCTGACACTTTGTCACAGTAGTATCCATACAGTTACATTTACAATTGCTTCAAGTGCATTACTTTTCAAGAAGTTACTGGAAAATGGTCCTGAAGTGTGAACAACTTCTCACATACTCTACAAGTTTCCTGTCTTGAGCAACACACAAGTCATTAAAACCTAACTGATGAAAACAAGAGTCTTCCTTTACCAGATAAATATTTCCTGATCTTTTTCTAATGTGATAGTCCATGATAGTCACCTTACTCAGTACTTCCAGAGGAAGATCTTCTCATAGCCAAAATATTCCTTTCATTACAGATTCAGCATGTTAACTCATCAGAAGACTTAGAAAAGATTTGCAAACAACTTTCAGCCAAAAAGAAAAACTACTACAAAGTGCTTTCTGCCTAATACTATGAAAGCTGCAAAGCGAATGACAAAATCACCTCCAACAACTTAAAGCAAATTCACAGCAGGATGCCTTTCAAAGACGGTATTTTCAAAGTTATGATACAGACATGTAACTACAATGTTTTGCCCTTGAATATGACAGAAAATGGTTAGAGACAACATAGTTTAGTGCAAGCTACAGCCTGTTAGGACTAGTCAAATCGAATGAATCTTCATTCTCAAACCAAGTGTAACATTACCATTAACTGATCCTACTAAGTGAACCGACTAATGGCTTACACCAAGTCAAAAAAACCCACAAACCCCCCCATTAATTAACCATCCACATCCCCCAAAAGTCACGCTGTGGAGAGAAAGCAAACACTTCCCCAGATTGCTCCTTTACTGCGTTATCCTTTCTTATTACATTTTCCTTACACCTTTGATTGAGATAGAGCATAAACAACCAACACTTGTAGGTTTTCTCACCTATCTTTTTCTGGCAGTGCTTATAGAGCACATAACAGGGAAGAGTCTTGGAAAAGAGTTCTTGGCAGTTGGGGGGTTTATTTCCTTCTGCCTGCAGAGCCACATTTCCAGGTGTACTATACAACTTCATTGATAGTTTATGGCTCAGAATTCTAGTGGGTTTGTTTGTTTCTTTGTTTACTATCCCCAGTAACAGATTCCCTTGATTTAGGGTTAGTTTTGTTTTGTTAAGAGACCTGCATTGGTTTCTCCTCCTATTTTGCCTGTCAGTAGTCCACACCACTCACTCACTGCCTACAGATTTTTGATTCCCTCAGTTGAAAGGAAAACCTTTCATTACAAAGGGACAGAAGAAAAAGGTAGCAGTTTCCAGAAGCCAAGCTCTTGTTATTATTTCCTCTACAATTCCCAACTAAGCTTCCAGACAGCTGCTGAGATGGATGTTCCCCTCGGACCAGAGCCCAAAACGGCAGCTGGCCTCAGGCTTGGGCACTGGGCTCACGCTGCTTCTGCCACAACGCTCAGTGATTTGCGAAGAGCAGAGCAGCATAAACCAGCAAGGATCTGCTCTGCATGAACTGCAAACACAGAAATACAATGTATGCACACATTATGCTTTCCGCATGAAATTGTGTATTCCTAGCAATAACAATTCTGTTAGCAATGCTGTTTCCAGGTGTAGGAGGGACCTGGACAGATGCCAGAAAAATGCAAGCAAGGAAATATTTATGGACATATTAAATACATATTTACCTAAAAACACACACATATATATGCATGCAAGAACTTTTATTACCTCGCAAATCCCACTCAAACTTTTGAATTGCTTATGGGGGTAAATATTACAAGAGTTCAAGAGTATTGGTCACAGGCACATAGCACTTATTATCATCTCACTGTTTATAGCAGTTGTCTAGATGCTAGCACAGATATTGCATTGTACTGAAACCAACAAAAAGGGGTATTCACAGATAGAGCTCATTGCCTTTTGTCAGACAGCAAAGCAACAGCATAGGAACTATTTATCATTTTGCTGGGGGGGGACCTAAAAATAAATATTGTATTTTACTACACTTAGTCAGCTGGTTTTTAGCAACCTGATCACGTCCAAGAAATTCTAACTCTTGTAGAAAAACATAAGTGATAAAAATGCCCAGTTAATTCACTGTAACATCCAGTACAAATAATCTTATATAATAAGTAACAGAGGTATTATTCAGCATATCCCTTTATTTCAAAGTACACTGATTATGAAGGACACTAATTCAGCTGCGAGATTTCATGGCACATCAGCTTGTTCAAGTCTAGATGCTCTGCATGCAGTAGATACTCACTTTCTTCTCTATATAATCAGCTGCACAGGAGAGATAATTAAGTGGTATTCTGGCCCACTCATGTTAGACCTCCTCTTTTCTAGTGACACAGGCTCCTAAGGCACAGATGGGTTCCCACCCTTACCACATCAGAAGTGCATGCTAAATCATATATTTTAATGGATTATCTACTGGTTAATAACAGGTACAAGCATAGGACTTCCTGCTGGAGAAGTAGCCCACCAAACATCTCTGGGAACCTTAGTGGTCCTCTTTAGGGAGAGGGTCCCTTTACACAAAACTTCCTTGTCTTGGCAGCTGTCAGAGGTCAACCAAAGGCACAACTTCAGGTTTTAGTACAACCCAAGAGCTTTGACTTTGAAGTGACTGTTGCTCAACAGAGTACCCTCAAGCAGTATGGTCACTTGCTGCAGCTCTCTCCAGCACAATCTAGGAGGGAAAGGATGATTTTGCTTAGGTGGAACAAGGCTGAAAACATGCAAATATTCCTGAGTTAGAAGGAGTCAGATGTATCCCATCCCTGCCCATTAAAAGTTCCTCATAATTTGTATAGGCATGTGGACAGCACTGAGTTTCTACATCAGCAGTAGGCTCTACGGGATTATCCCACAGGCTATAGAGATCTCCTCCTGGCTACTTTTATTTATGTGTGCTTAGAGCAGCCCAGCTGCTGTAAAGTGCCACAGCAGATTAATGCGGTAAGAAAAACCCCCACCCTTGATGTTTCATATGGATTGCGGCTCTATTATTCAGAATGACAGGTATAAAGATATTTATATCTATACCTGGAGTGAGGTAAATTCCAGAGACTGGAATTGCGGAATCATAAAAGCTTGGTACCAACAAATTCAGACTGAACAAAACGGAAAGCAAAATAAGCAGAAACATTCAGATAAAGTTTAAGTTGCACAGGTCTTTTGCCCAAAATTATACTCGGTCACTGTTGGGATCTGTTGCCTAGGAAAAATTACATATCTAAGACACCCATCTAACTCTAATAATTCTAATGTCTGCCAGGTATTTACTTCCTGTCATCCTAGTAGAAATAAAACACAGGTTTATAATAAACTTTTTTTTGCCAGTGATTGTTTTTTAGACTTGTCACCACTTTCCTATCGCCTCCAAAGAGTCCTCTGTATCACACCACTTCCCAAACAAGTGCTCACAGAAAAGAAAGTTGGAAAGAACTTTGAAAGGTTATTCTGATAATCTTCTTCCAGGATTTCTTGGGTACTTCTTCACTGCTTTCTCAACCTAGGACTGAAACACCTTCTTCAAAGTCCCAAAGGAATCAGTATAAATTC
>NW_008660439.1:11472-13713 GCF_000695815.1 Acanthisitta chloris
CAGCTTGACATCCATGTTGCACAATGCATAACCATCACACTTCCCTTAGCCTTCACTGAAACAAAAGATTATTAACAAGTTTGGGTATGTGTTTATCTTCACTGTATTTCATAAAACACACCTTGTTCCTAACCTCACAGGAAAGCTCTTATGTTAATGTGCTCTAATAATCCTAAATCAACGTAACTGACACTATCCTGCCAGATGTTTCTGTATTATTTTATTAGGCTAACAGACACTAATGCAACACTGTGTCACTGACAATACCCAGATGCCAGGGAACAGCATTAGCAGATTTTGTAAATCTGACTGACTCTGATCCAGGTACCAGCAACAGGAAACACAAACAGTAAACACAGTTAAGCCACTGAAAATGTGATGTGCTTTTACACTTCAGGAGTGAATGCAGAGCAAACAGGTTTTCTCACATCCAGGTGAAGATCAATTACTGAATTTCAGTAAATCAGCTCCAGGTTTGTGTGTTTGACTTAACTGTAACAGCAATTTTTCTTCTGACTGGGTGATTATGGCTAACTTTTTTCATCTTTTTCTTATCAGATAACAGTAACAATTAATTAGCCTGTACAGAATGAGATATTTATATCTAACTAACATATATATATATAACTAACATAAGGATGCAGTGTAGAGAAACAGGCCTAGTATGACAGGAGAGACCTTGAGAAGTGGAGATGCAAGACTGGATGGTAATATACTGAACTGAATTCCCCCTCCACTATGTATTAGTATCCTGCTTGTTAAAAGATACAACTGCTTAATTAGTCACCAAGAAGCCTAGCTTATGACACTATTTCTTTCTAGGTAATGTTCAATGACAGTTATACCATTCAGCAATAAATAATCAACTCAATGGTGTATAACTGGGCATAACAGTTACATTAATCTTCTTACAGATGTTCTGCTTCCATCATCCTTGTTCATGGCTGAGCAATACCTCATTCCCAAGAATGGTTCAGCTTAAGTCAGTAAGCTAAAAGATGTACAACACCCAAGTGCTAAAGAATAACAAATCAGAGCCTGGATGTTTTCACATACTCCAGAATCTTAACTGGACTGGAAACCACAGTAATTGATTTGGTTCAAGAAATACAAAGTACTACTAGACAATTACGTGAGCAAAAACTGTATTGATGAAATTCTACCAGTTTTATTGCCTATTCACTTCCTGAGCAAACCATTTCTGGTATGCAGCACTTTTTGCATCTGCACAGAATCACAGAATGGCCTGGGTTGGAAGAGACCTTAAAGACATCCCATTCCACCTCCTGCCATGGGCAGGGACACCTCCCACTAGCCCAGGTTGCTCCAAGCCCCATCCAGCCTGGCCTGGAACACTCCCAGGGATGAGACAGCCAACAGCTGCTCTGAGTAACCCGTGCCTGTGCCTCAGCACCCTCACAGGGAGGAATTCCTTCCTAGCACCTAACCTAACCTTGCCCTATGTCAGTCTGAAGCCATTCTCCCTTGTCCTGTCACTTCATCAAGAAGATGTATTGAATTCAACTCAGCTCTTTTTATTAATAAGTACTTATTGTTATATCAATGGAAATGTTTGTAAATTTAACTGAGCTATTGTTTGCATCTCATCAATAATCTGCTGAAGAACTCTTGCAAAAACTTAGAAAGCATCTAGCTTTATAAATCCAAGTCAGCCCTCTAAATTTATTCCACAGTGAATTGTTTTATGTAAAACGAGGATATCAGCAAAACCAGACATGGATGATGCTCTGTACCTAGGTTCAGAAGATGTGTTCAAAGAGCAAATTATTTATCCCACCTAAAACATGCACTGCAAAGCCTAGATAAAGTGGAGCAAATTTATGTCATTTTAAGCCATCTGAATCAGAGTTTCACCTACTTCCCACACATCTGAGTATACTGAAATATTAATAAAGTGTTAAATCAAGTTTCATCTTTGATATGAACATACCCCACTGATATGAAATTGGAACCTCAGAAGGCAAAATAAGTTACATACCATGATATACAAGGATCTACCAGCAGGAGCTAAGGAGGCTTTATCCTCAGCAGTGTCACAGCCAACAGCTTCCACATCATATGACCCTGCTGTGGCTAAACAGCCAATTTTCCACGGACTGAAGATGTCCTTCCTGCATGGTACATAAGTGTAACTGGAGGAAATTAAGAAAGGTAAAAGCAGGGACAAGCAACAAGAAATAGAAAGTGTCATAGTTCCTCAAAAGCTCTCCCAAGGGAAAG
>NW_008660439.1:13739-15842 GCF_000695815.1 Acanthisitta chloris
AAACCAGAATTCTTCTTAATAGAAACCTGACACAATCACTTCACAGCAATCTCTATTACCGACTCAAGTTTGGTTGCACTGGCAAAACTAACCATAGGCATGTGGTTCTCCTAGAGAGGATCTAAACATGTAAATATAAAAAAACTAGCTAAATTTGAGTGGGAGTCATAAAATTTGGCACTTTAAATACTTCTCAGTGTTTCTCAGAATTCTTCTTAATAGAAACCTGACACAATCACTTCACAGCAATCTCTATTACCGACTCAAGTTTGGTTGCACTGGCAAAACTAACCATAGGCATGTGGTTCTCCTAGAGAGGATCTAAACATGTAAATATAAAAAAACTAGCTAAATTTGAGTGGGAGTCATAAAATTTGGCACTTTAAATACTTCTCAGTGTTTCTCAAAACAGCAAAAAAGCTTTCTTTAGAGATGTCATCATCCATTTGGCCTTCAGTGTCCACTTGTAAGCTAACAACTGAACTGCAGTTCACTACTACAGGAAACTGCTTATGGTACAATCACTGCTAAGAGCCTCATTCTGCATGAAGTAAAAACAAATTTTACCAATGATTTCAACAGTCACAGGACAGCACTTAGTACTGCAGTTACATGAAAGAAAAGTACTACTTTGCTTAAAAAATAAAGATCCCATGTGTCAACAATGGACTTGACACCTCTTCTAAAGAATCAGACTAATGCCACAAGTTTAAAAGTTTGACAAGAATTTGCCTTCATCATTTATAAATGCTGAAACTCTAAGGAATCCTTGAGATTCCAAGGATAAAGTTTAAGACAACTATACCTCTGAAAAATATACCTGTGGGCTAATAAATAACCAGTTACTAGTAAAGACAACAAAGACAGTAACTATTACGGCAACCTAATTTAAAAGGAAAACTATACTACATATGCTCCATTTGGAAATGCTGCACTTTCTGTTTTTTAAGTCCTTAACATTCTGTGATCTAACAGGGGGAAGAAATCTGAATTCAAACCTTGCTTCCCAGTACAAGATAGAGCAATTGCTTAAGATTTCTGCAAATACAGGAACATGATACACACTACCACTAACAAAATTCACAGATGCAAATGATATAATAGGAAGTAAATGCACTGATGAAACAGCTCGAATAGCACAAAATCTAGTCGGAACAATTCTTCAGAACGTTCCCCTCCTCTCTGAAACTAAATAACTAAAGGATCACCCTTTCATACCCACGAACCATGCTTTGAAAACAAAGTTAAAAAATTATTGTACTATGACAATACAACTATTGGTGCCTCCTGACATGACTTTCTCACCAGAGCGTTATTGCTTAGAAATGGCAAGTGAGCAAGCACACATAGCACTAACTAAACTCTATTCAAAAGGTGTTTTCCCCTCCCTGAATATTGTGTTCCTGGTCTTCTTTCAGATTAGTACTTCCACACCTCTTTCTACCACCAGTGCTGAGTATCTATGGTCCTGGGCCTACTGTCTCTGCAGTAACCTGCAAAACCATTTGACTTCCATGGAAGTAGAAAAACTTAAATGCTTTCATACTCAGGAATTTAGATTTCACCTTCAAAACACTCTAATTTCTCTGTGGCTTGTTTTCACTCCCTAAAGGCTTTTTTTCCCCCCCATTTTCCTTTTTCAAAGGAAGCCAAGCCATGGATTTCCTTTAGTCAGATCAAGGCTCAGCCCATGGTGGTGAATTAGAAAACAAGAGTGTTCTGAGGTGTCAAGGCGCCACACAGCACATCGAGGCAAAGGCTGCTTTACCCAGCCATGGTGGCCCACGGGTATGCCCCAGCCCATGGCAGGCAGCCCTCGGGACTCCGGGAGCAGCAGCCTTGTTTCCAACGGGGTTTGCTCATCCTGCATGTCTGTTTTGCTATGGAAATCTCGCGCACACTGGAAGAGGAAATCGGTTTTGTAGGGACACCTTCAGACAGGTTAAGCAGCTTTGCAAGCCTCGTGTCCTCTGTCGTAAACGCATCACCTTCCGAGGAGCAATTAAAGCAGCGCCCGAGCACCCAGATGAAGTTCTGCCCCCGGTGACCTTCCTGAGGCGGCAGCTGGCAGGACTGACTCCCTGTCCCCGCGCGGAGCCGTCG
>NW_008660440.1:0-216 GCF_000695815.1 Acanthisitta chloris
GACCCCCTGACCCCACTGTGACCCTCCAGACCCCACTCTGACCCTCTCTGACCCCACTCTGACCCCTGAGTGACCTCCGTGACCCCACTGTGACACCTCTATGACCCCACTGTGACCCCCCGACCCCACTGTGACCCCTGAGTGACCCCCTGACCCCACTGTGACCCTCCCTGACCCCACTCCGCCCCCTGAGGAACCCCCCGACCCCCAAGGGAC
>NW_008660440.1:323-713 GCF_000695815.1 Acanthisitta chloris
GAGTGACCCCCTGACCCCACTGTGACCACTGAGTGACCCCCCTGACCCCACTGTGACCCTCCTGTCCTCTCTGTGACCCCTGAGTGACGCTGTGAGCCCTTGGTGACCCCTCAGGTGGGCACAGGGTGGGGGCACAGGGGGATGACCCCTCTGACCCCTCTGTGACCCCTGAATGATCCCTCTGTGACCTTGTCTGACCCCACTGTGACCCCTCCAACCCCTGTGTGACCCCTGTCACCCCTTGAGACCCCCCAGGAGCCCTCGGTGACCCCTCAGGTGGGCACTGGGGGGTACAGGGGAGTGGGGGTGACCCCCTGTGTGACCCCTGTGCCCCCCCAGGTGTCCCTTCCCAACTGACCTCCACGCGTGGCCTTGTCACCTTCGTCACCA
>NW_008660441.1:0-2533 GCF_000695815.1 Acanthisitta chloris
CTCGCTGCCCCCACCTTTCCCACATTTCTTTTGATTCTGTTTCTGAGTCGGAATCTTGTCATTCTTTTTGAGACGGTAGCTTTCAGGTTGGTGTGCAGGGGATTTCCCTCCCGAATTTAGACCGCTGTCAGTGACATCCCAGAATCTTTACGTGGCAGAGGCTGAGGAATGAAACTTAGGCGTAGCTTAAGCAGACCTGTACTCTGTTTGAAAAATAAAATTAAAATCACGTGCTACAATTCTCTAACTGATTTGTGCTTTGCTTGTATCATCTCTATAATTATTCTGTAGTCTTTTTCTGACTTACTTTACGTTTAGTATTGCAATTCCTGGTACTTCTGCTGGACCACAGCGCTGTCAATTTGCCTTCTGCACGTGAGAAGAGGATGAGTAGCTGTTGGGATGTTGGCTGCCAGTTGTGGGAGACCTTCCTTATGTATTGCTCATGCATCAAAGAAAGCATTGCTATGGGCTTTCAATGAGCACATTTATGAGTTTGAAATCATAAAGCTGTGTATTTCTGAATGCTGAGAGTCTTGAATGTTGAAGTATTCTAAAAGACTACTCGTAAAAAATCTACTACTAAGACTTTGAGATAAGATCACCTTAGAAAGAATAGTGATTGGGTCCAAGTTGCCCATATCATTTTGACTCTTTGGTGTCCAGCATCAGTTGATTGTGCAAAAGGTAGAATTTGGTTTGGTTTTTCTTGCCTCAGGCTTGACCTTTCTATGAACTTTGCTGTTTTGGTAGCTTTCCCCCATGTGGAACTTACAGGTGCACTTTTTTTTTCCTTCTGCTTCAAGGGTCGTGACATAAACATTTAAGCAATGCAGAATCAACCAAAGAAGCCCTTTTGGTGTAACAAACTGGTTGTGAACAAATTGACGTAGATGTACTGAAAATAATTCTCAAAAATACCAAGTTGGGAACAATAACTAGGGGACCTACTATAGTAGAAAAAGTTATGTGACAGCATGACAAAACCAGATGAAATCTGAATTTTAGAAGTCTGTGAAACGGAGAGATAGTCAAGCCTCTTTAGATCTGTGCTGATGGGAGACTTCTTAGATATTCTAATAGGAAAAAGTGCATGTTGATAGAACGTGATGCTGATTCTTGCAGACATAGGACTTGTATTTGTTGGGACTTAACTTTCATGCTGGCTCTTGTCCCTTCCCTGCTGTGGGCCTGTTATGTAATCTGTGCCTCTGCTTCTGAAGACGTGGTCTGCTGCGGAGGGGCTGGTACTCCCATACCAGCCTGGGAAAATAGGAAGGGTTTATTTCATTTAATGGTTGGTACAGAAAACCTGAATTTCAATGTAATGTTAAAAATTGTTTCACTGTGTGTGTTAGGTGATAAATTTACAGCTGAAATTCACTTGGCATGTTTTATGCTCTTTCAGTCAATCCTTTTTTTTCTTCTTGCTACCCCGATTGTGTCATCTGCAAGTGTAGCACCTCTGTTTGCCTGTTTTTATAGGTCATTTATGAACACCTTGAACAGTGCATACAATGAGAGACTGTTCTGAATGTTTTGTGGAGTAGATAACTCCATCTTAAATATCTAATTTAGAAGATTTTGTTGTCTAGGACATCTGACTTGTAGGACATGAGAGATGTAAATACTTGTAAACCTTCTAATTAAGGCTTTCAGAGTCACTGTCAGTGTTCACCTGGTTCCTTTTTCTTGCCTTTCTGTCCTTCCTCTGTCCCATGGTACCAGCAAATGTCGTTTTTGGTTTATAAAAGAAATGTATAAATTTATATTGCTAACTTGTTAACTATTTAATGTAAATGGCTTGTGAAGTCTCTGCCAGAGTGGGGTGGCATTTGCATCTGTAACAGAGTGGTTGGTTTCAAGACCAACATAGTGTAAAAGTACTATGGTGTTGCTGTTGTTGCTGATGCTTTGTTGTAGACTGTTCCAGTGGCTCATGTTAATAGGGTTAGAGTTCTGAAGTGATGTGGGAAAGAATGCCTTGTACCCTTGTGTTTAAACTAAACACTGCCCTGCACCAGGCAGTGTTGCTGTGGATTCTTTGAATAAAGTCTCTTGTCCTGAGCCTTTGTCTGGGGTTGTCTCTGTGACAGCTCAGTCACTGCAAATGTTCAGATGTTGAAAAGCTGAAGCTGTTGTATGTTTGTGCCTCCCTGTTGCAGTGGGGAGGTTGAGCTGGTAGGAAAAGTAACTTGGACGATTATTCAGTGGGGAGTGTGGATGTGCTGGCTGGCAGGGCCTGGAAGAGGGTTCTTTCTTCAGCTAGCTAAAAAGATGGCTGAAGAAATACAGCCTCCTATCATTGTGGCTTGATGGTCTTCTGAGGGAGCTAGGGACACCCAGTGTATACCACACCAGTTTCTTCGGCTGCTACTGTCGCTGTAGGAAAGACATCTCAAAATGTCAGCCTAGAGAGCTGGCTGATGAATCAGCTGCACTGAGCGCTGTCATTA
Source organism: Acanthisitta chloris (assembly GCF_000695815.1). Classification (NCBI taxonomy): domain Eukaryota; kingdom Metazoa; phylum Chordata; class Aves; order Passeriformes; family Acanthisittidae; genus Acanthisitta; species Acanthisitta chloris. The sequence goes on from NW_008660441.1 coordinate 2,457, forward strand.
CACATCTCGCAGCAGAACATGAAATGCAGTGGTGTCGTGCCAGGCTGTTCATTCATAGCTCCTTTGGAAGGCACTGT
>NW_008660442.1:0-8638 GCF_000695815.1 Acanthisitta chloris
CTGCCCAGGGCAGGGAGTTAGCACTGGATCATCTCTAAGGTCCATTCCAACCCCTAAAATTCCATGATTCTCTGGTGAAAGGCCTTGAGGGGAAGTCATATGAGGAGCAGCTGATGTCACTGAGTCTGTTCAGCCTGGAGAAGAGGAGACTGAGGAGACTCCTCATTGCTGTATACAACTTTGTCGCAAGGGGAAGTGAAGGGAGAGCACTGACCTCTTCTCTCTGGCAACCAGTGCCAGGACGCAAGGGAATGGTCTGAAGTTGCGTCAGGGTAGGTTTAGGCTAGATATTAGAAAAAGGTTCTTCCCCCAGAGGTGTTTGGGCACTGGAACAGCTCCCCAGAGCAGTGGTCACAGCCCCAAGCCTGACAGAGCTCCAGGAGCATTTGGACAATGCTCTCAGGCACATGGTGGGATTGTTGAGGTGTCCTGTGTAGGGTCAAGAGTTGGACTCAATGATTCTTGTGGGTCCCTTCCAACTCAGGGTATTCTGTGATTCTGTAATTAAATATAGGTTAAATATCTGATGTATTCGCAATGAAATAATTTACTTCTATCAAAAAAATGAAATCATGAAGGAAGATAAAAACTGCCTACATGCAATGTTACTTCAGAGCAGGTTACAATAACAGACTCTACTTTGGAAAAATTCTGATGTTATGCACCCACACCTTCCTCTGCCTCTACTGCATCACTTCCTTCTGGGAACATACCATGAGCAACAGCTAACAGAACTGTTCCCCAGCACTGTGCCCCAGTCACCTGCTCCTCTCAAGTTACTAACAGCTTTGTATCTCCCTTTGGTACCAGCAGCTTGTGTGCGTCTCATTGTCTGCACTGAAATGACTTTAATGTAGAATATTCATCTCAAACTTACTATGAGGGTGAAGGGAACACAGGAGGGGATAGAGAGAGCCCCAGAGGCGAAAGGCCCCAACCCCTGAGCAGTGATGGGTGCCCCAGTGAAGGGGTGAGGGAGAAGGGGTGTCCCTGTGCCGCTGCAGGAGGAGGGTGACACCTGCAGATCTCCCTCTGAAAAGTCACTTTTACCATGGTGAACCAACACACTTGGGAGTCTCAGGAGCCTGAGGAGAAGGCACTGGGTGCAAGGTACAGGAAGCTGTGACAGGAAAGGACACACAAACCTGCCACGGTGATAATCTAGCAGGAAATCTAAGCCACAGCGGAGTCTGGGAAGGATGTCGGAGGTGTGAGACACCTCATTGCTGTGCCTCTCTGTGCAGGGATTTGGTCTTCTGAATTTGTAGTACACTGGGTAACTTGCAAAGATGTGTGTCCCTTAGCTTTAATTCCTTTCCTGTTCCTGCAGGAGCAGGACTCACACAAGCACTTGTTGAAACAGTTGTGTTGTCCCAGTTTGTGATGTGACAGTTCCCATGTGAGTTATTTCCTTACAAAACTCATGTTCATTAGTGTGCTGAACTACAGATGCCAAAGCCTGGTGCTGTTGTTTGCAATTTTATGGCAGTAAATTGCACAAAGAGCTTAAGCTTTGCATTGTTTTCCCCTGCAGATGCAGCTTCAGGCAAGAATGTAGGATTTTGGGAATGTACTCCATACTCCTTTGGGACAGTGTGACAATGTCTGGATACACACAGAGTGCAGGATTCTACAGGTGTGATTTCAGCTCTTTTAAATGCAGTCTTAACTTTAATGAGGAGAATGAAGACCACAGAATTCCTGGTTTTCCTGGGCTTCTTACCCAGAACAATTCCCTAGAATCAGTTAACAAAACCCCCCACAACACCTGAGTGATATTGAAAGTGGTCTTGATGTCTTAGAAGGGAATCAAATGGCAGGTCTGGGGAATTTATGGTGTAATTTATAGCCAGTAAAAGGAAGGGGATGGGGATAAATGTGCTACCAGAGTTGTAATAAAATAAAAGCACGAGTTGTGCTTAGTGCTGCATGAGCATCTCGTTAGCTCCTCTTTAGATTGTTCCACCCCAATAAAATCTACTTAATTAGTAGAAGGTTTTAAATAAAAGGTCAGAGCAAAGATACATCTTGAACAGAGGTCTGGAGTCTGGATTATTTTGCCTCTGACACTGATTCCCTGTGGGCCTTAAGTAAGCCCCTAATAACCTCTGTTTTCCCTCACAAGTGCACTGAGTATGGAATTTCTGTCAAGGAAATGTGCAGTTACAGGAGCTGACAGGCTGCACCTTTAACTGTGCCTTTATTTCCTCCTTGGTAAATCTGATCTAACTCTCACCTCAGAGTGCTTTAGGGACCTTGTGCTTGTAGAGTTGAGATGAAGTGAAAAACATTATCAAACTGCATTATTCCAGGGGTGGTGGAGGAGCAGAAACACCTTGAAGTGGACAGTGATGCTACAGATGCAGAAACAGGACAAGTATCCAGAGAACACTTCTCCCATGTGTTCCAGTACTGGATGACAAATGGAAAACTCAGAAGACAAGTGCTGTGATGTACTGGACAGGCACTAAACTGGTATGATTTTTGCACCTGAGGACTTTGGTCTTGTAGACAGTGCTCTGGTTCATGTTAAGTCATCATCCCCTCTGTTTATAGCGTTAAAGAATTGTGAGTGAATGGTCTAAAGGAACCAAGATGATATTACTTCTGGGTGTTTATAGCAACATAACATTCTGGTGTGGAAAGCACAGATCAATCCATTTTGCCTGCAGATTAAGATCATTTCAATACTTCCATCAAAGCAGCTATTTAAACGACTCCTTGGGTGCTTTTTTTCCCCCTACATCCTTATAATTCTTGGAGTTGTTTCACTGTGTAAAAGCTTCCTACATCATTTTGGTAGGAAGCAAGCTCACAGAAATGGAACAGTTACTGCAAACCCGTGTGGATAGTCTGAAAAAGCTTCATTCCATGCTCACCATGTCCTCAGCACAGGGATCTGCTGTCTCCTCCTGGGGCCACAACATATGGGCAGGGACAGGGCTCAGTTTGCAATTAGCTTCCGCCTGGAGCAGCTCCTGGTGCCCGACAGATCCACGGGAACTACTTCCCCCTCCCTCCATGTGCCTTTCAGTCACTCCTCACCAGTGCTGCTGCAGGCAGAGCAGGCATGAGAATGTCAGTAGGATCACTTTAAAGCAGGTATTGTATGCAAAAAAACAATCTTTCTTTGCCTATTTTTGTAGTTGAGCTCTCTGACAAGAGGTTGGAGTTGGATTTTAATCCGTATTTGATGAGTAGCATTAAGGAAGAGTAGTGCAAATAATTTAAAAAGGAGTTAAATCAGTGAGAAAAATTTGCATTGTTTAGAACAGGCAATTGCTGTGGGTGATTCCCATATCCCTTGGCACATTTCATGGCAGATGCTAAGAAATTTCTAATGTGTGGAGTGATAAGAGTGATTAAAAGGAGAAGACTATATAAAAGGTGAGTCTTAAAAATTAAAAGCAGTGGTTGAGTTGACTAATACCTTTACCAGAGCTGAAGGGAAGAGAATCTCTCAGTTTAGCTGAATTGAATTACTTCCCAGCTCCTGTGTGTTGCTTAATAAATCAGGGAGATGCACCTAATTCAATGGCTAATTATAAAAAATAAGGGAGATGAGGTATTCCTCAAAAGACAGAGATTCTGCCTTTTATTAATAAACAGCATCTGCTTTGTTTTTCTCCAAACTGAAGGGTAATTGAACTAGCAATTCCAAGCTGTCCTGACAATGACAGAGGAGTGAATTGGGAGTAGGAAGAAAGCAGAAGCCTTTTTGTCCTGAAGAAAGGGGAGATGGCACACTGCAGTTGGATGTGAGTGCCTCTTACAGGTTTCTCTCAGAGCTCTGGGTGACTTCAGCCAACTGTTTAATTTCTTAATGTCAGCAATGGCTATTACAGGTCTCAGGCAGAGCAGCTTTTCCTACATAGTCATTTTTGTAATAACCTTGTCCTTTATTCTCTTTGTGACCATAGAAACAGGGGTGGTACCAAAGAGAATCTGCTTTTATTACATTCAGCTTTAGTGTAAGACTCATGAGTGTGTTTGTTTTGGACCTTTTTTTCCTGCTGGTTTTAAGGCTAAGTTAAGTTTTCTTGTCTCCTGGTCTGTCAAAGTCAGAACAGCCCCTGTTTGTCTCACATGGTGATTAAGCTGCTTCACAAGTGCTCTTGAGATCCTTAATGAGTAAAATTGTGAAGCTGTTTTGGCAGAGCAGCTGTTCTGTCTGGGTCACAAGCCCCAACACTCACTGCACTTGGGCAGATCCACAGACAGTTGTGCTAACAGTTCAGTGTGTGTGTGAGAAGTCAGGGCAGAGCAGCAGGAAGGTTTCAGCTGGCTCATGGTTACAGCAGGGCTCAGAAATCACAACTATCAACCCTGTTCCTAATGCTCAACATTGTGGCATTAGTTTATTGTGTGGCTCTGTGTCTCTGCTTCCTCTTCTGCAGAATATGGATATTTATATTGTTCATACGTGTCTATATTGCTTATATGTATCTGTCTGTTCTCATAAAGGTCTACAGGGAAGCTGGAAAGGGACTCCTGGTTAGGAACTGCAGTGACAGGACAAGGGGTAATGGGTTCAAGTTGAAAGAGGGAAAATTTAGGCTAGATATTAGGAAAAAGCTTTTTCCTGTGAGGGTGGTGAGACACTGGCACAGGTTGCCCAGGGAGGCTGTGGCTGCCCCAGCCCTGGCAGTGTTCAAAGCCAGCTTGGGTAAAGCCTTGAGCAACCTGCTCTGGTGGGAGGTGTCCCTGCCCAGGGCAGGGGCTGGATGATCTCTAAGGTTCATTCCAAACCCTAAATTCTATGATTCTATCCCTTTGACATTGTTGCTTTTAGCACTTACAAAGCTGTAAATCGAAATGAGACCAAGTAGCCAATATACAGCAAAGCAATTGCCCAATCCATTCCCTATCCTCTCTCTAAATAACAAACACAGAAAGCACATTTGGACAGGATTTTTTTTTCCTTAACTTTTCTATCTGACTCCCTAATTAGTCCTGTCACACATGTGGGGAAATCCTATAGACCAGAAATGTAGTTCTTGAATTAAGGTTTAGAGGAACTCTAGAAATGCCAGTTAAGTCTTGTAGATTCCTTCAATGAGCCAAGATTGGTGCCTATTTTATGATGAAGGAAGTGAATTTGTTCCCCATCCTGTGTGTAAGTGGCTCCTGCAGCTCTGTTCCAGGTGGCCTAAGACTAGAACCTTGATGTTAGCTTTTTTCAAGCTATTTAGCATCTTCCTAGAGCAAGTTGCTCTGTGGTTGCATGTGTGGTGAAGCAAATTCCACTCCAAGGCAGACTCAAATATCTAGTGAATGGAATAGTTTGGGATTTTATGGCTAATGGCCCTGGTTTGATTGTTACACTAAGGCCAAAATGCGTTGATGTGAGAAGAAAAAGTTAAGAAGATGAGATTCATGCAAGAAATATCAACAGCCCCATTCCCAGCGTTCTCCATTCCCTCCTGGCTGTGCCTACATTCCTGGCATTCCCGTTTGCCACACCCACTGTATTCCTGTGCATCTCAGACAGAGGTGTATAGCCAGGCAGTTCCCCCACAGCTGTCAACAGTCTTATGGCAGTAAATTTTCAGCTCGCAAGAAAACTGAGCAGTGCCTGTCTGCATCTCTTCTGCATTCCCCATGGCACATTGCCTGGATTGTTTTCCATGGGAGGAAGCTTTGTGTCCTGGTTCATACATTAGGCTGCTTGGATACAACGTGTATACCACACACATAGTGCTATGCTGTGTGAGCTGCAGTGCAAAATCACAGTGTGAGACTTTGAGCATCTTCAGACGTGTTGGGTCAGTCAGAGGTTTGCTTTAAAAACACATGCCTAGAATCCTGTGAAGGCAGGAAATGCGTCAGAGGAAGAAAGGTGCATATCAGCTGTGTGTTTTAGTACAGTTATTGTGCCAGATGCCATTAAAAACCACGTTGCAACAGACACAAAGTTCCTCAAATCGTCAATAGTGTATTGTAGTTGGTGATGATCACAGATCCTCATGTCTGAGGAGAACAGGTTTAGGAACGTGGTATTCATATGAATACTCCAAGCAGCAATTTCAGACCTTGAGTGGCTGCTTGCCACATGTTAACAAATATTCCTCTGATCTATTGATAGCAAACCCCATACATATCTTTCCCCAGCCTGCTCTGAGAAGTTTCTAAAGGTATCCAAAAGAAATGTCAGACACCAAGAGTTTTCTTACCTTCTTAAAATACTCAGAGCTAATCTTGGATTATATTTTATCACCATGAACTGTCACAGAAAATTCAAACTATTCCTAGACTTCAAAAAGAAGTTTGAAACTGATCCTTTAGCAAAAACAATGTCTCTGTTGCCTTTTTCACCCTTGCTCACAGCTGTGCCAGGATTTTTGGCTTTTGCTGTGGCAAAGCTGCAGAGTGTTCACACAGTGAGTTGTGTGTTTCAAAAAATTTTAGGGGTTGGAATGGACTTTAGAGATCATCCAGCCCCAACCCCCTGCCCTGGGCAGGGACACCTCCCACCAGAGCAGGTTGCTCAAAGCTTTATTCACCCTGGCTGTGAACACTGCCAGGGTTGGGGCAGCCACAGCCTCCCTGGGCAACCTGTGCCAGTGTCTCACCATTCTCCTGGGGAAAAGCTTTTTCCTAATATCTAGCCTAAATTTCCCCTCCTTCAATTTGTCCCCACTGCCCATTGTCCTGTCACTGCAGCTCCTAACACAGAGTCCCTCTGCAGCTTCCCTGGAGCCCGTTCAGTTACTGAAAAGTTGCTCTGAGGTCTCCACACAACCTTCTCTTCTCCAGGTTGAACAGCCCCAACTCCCTTAGCCTGTCCTCATAGGGGAGATGCTCCAGTCCTCATATCAACCTTGTGGCCTCCTCTGGACCTGCTCCAACAAGTTTTTCTGTTGGAGCTGATCAACAATTTCTCTAAGGCACTAACTTGTTTGCAGGCTGGGGGAACATTCTACATGGGTTGGTTTGCAAGCAAGTGTATCTCAGCACCTCCTCTGTCAAGCATAGCTTTGTGTAACACACTGAGCTCTGCTATTCCTGACATTTGGTGCTTGCCTGATTTCTAGGACTGCCCTTTTCAGCCAGGCAGCTGCAGCCTTGGAAAGTAGCTGGTGTCCAACTGGCAGCTGTGAGCCAGAGCTGCCTGTTCACACCCAGCTAAAAGTAGCTCCTCTACCTTCCCTGAGATGTTATTTAACTTACAGAAGGTCAGAGGTCCATGGGTCAGAATGGGTGGTGGATGAAACTGGAGCTAGATTCCAAGACCCTTCAAGTCCCCAGAACCTGTTCCTCAGCAGCCCTACAGAACCTCTGGTTTCATGGATGACCTCAAAGTGGGGATTCAGAGGTTCTTAGTAAGCCTTCTCTGACCTTATGACCTGAAACACCATAACCTCATGTCTGAAACATTTGTAACATCCTCAGTGCCTAAAGCTCCTTTTCTACACCCTTTGCAATCTTTGGATGAAGCATTGGGAGAATTCACACCTTCCCCCAATGCCCAAATCTGGCAATAAGCTAAAACCTCTTAAGTACAATGTCATGAGGATGAGAAAATGATTCTGCTAAGGGTTTAAACCACAATTTTCATCACAAAATAACCTCTCAGGAATCTTTATCAAGCTGCTTAAGGATGTGGAATGGGAATGTTAGTCAGGAATGTTTGCAGAACTTGTTTTGTAAGCCAGATTGTATGAGGTTGCAGTACATATTCTGATGTTCCTCTAGTCTGGGTATGGATGTAACCATGAATCCCTGCAAAATGCAGCTGGGGAGAGCATTTAATTAAAGTTGGTTTAATTGGAGGGTGAAAATGTCTATCTCTGTCATAAATCAAAATATCAGTTAGGTATGCCTAAGTTCAATGTAGATTTGGTCCAGAACAATCCTACACTGACAGGAGCCCAGCTGTGAGCTCTGCAGTTGATGTCTGGATACCATGGAATATGCTGTGCTTAGACTCCCCAAACTCCCACTTCGACTCCCAAAAAGTGTTGGCATCTTTTTGCAGGTGGAAGAGTGGTGAGGGAAGAAAGTATCTCCCTGTAGCTGGCTTATCCCTTCGGGGGGGTTGGAGTACAGTTGCAGAAAGCCTCGAGGTCAGAATCCACCTTTCTTCCTTACAACCAGGGGAAAGCTATTTTTATCAAGGGATTGAGGCCTCACATTCACCTGAGCAACTGCTTTACTGGATGTTATAATTAGAGTATTTTCAAGCTAAATGACTGTCAGGAGGGTCATAGAGGCAAACCCTGGCATTAGTCACCTGTGCAATCCAGATTTTGCCCTCTGTGCAGTTTGTAATTGCAGTGTGTGATCACACTGTGTTTATTCCTCCTCTGTTCAGGTGCTGGGGAGGGATGGCACTTGTCCACTAATGCCACGTGTGTTGTCTGCTGCGAGCTCGGTGAGCTCCGCACTCCTCGGTGCCTGCTCACACACCGCGTGGACAGGCTGGTCCCTGGTGCTTACAGGGAGCTTCTCAATCCATTCCTCCCTGCTGCCTCCGCCGTGCGGCCAGTGCCGTGTCTCACAGACAGGCGGAGACACAGAAAAACTAGGCGAACACTTCGCACGGAGCCGGAGAGGTTCCACCTCCGGAATCCTGTGCTCGTGGGCTCGATCCCGCCCGGCCCGTGCCGCTCGGCTGCTGCCTCTGCCCTCTCCCCGC
>NW_008660443.1:0-59270 GCF_000695815.1 Acanthisitta chloris
ATATATATATATATGTATGTATGTATGGAAAATCAAGTGTGTCACTCTCACAATTTTTTCCCCCCAACTTTAATCATGTTTGGACCATTCTATCAAGAATAGTTCTTGATAGGAAGAAAACACATCTATTTTTAAATAGTTTAAGTCAGTGTTAACCTGGGGCTGGTGGAATTCAGGATACTGGTTTAAATGTGCAATAATAGGACTAAGACGTTTTCAAAAACAGTCTTAAAATGGTGTTATTGTAACATTTTCCATGACTTTCAAGAGGCAGAAAACATTGTTTTCAAGAATGCTTTGTGCGGTGGCCCACACTTCATATCTGGACAATTTTAGTGGGATTGTTTTCAGAGATGAATGTCTATCATGGCATTGAGTGAGTTTTTGTAATAACTCTTGTTTGTGGTGCTACTGCACATCTGTATGTGGGTGACAGTAAATCCTTATGTCTTCACCTGCCTTCAGCATTAATATGAGATCCAAACAAATGCTTGTTTGTAATAAAAATAAATAAATAACCCATTAGATAGGTTCCAGAGGATGTGCAGCTCTTTTTGGTTATTGGCTTTGGTTAATGAAATAAAATTGACAAAGGAAAGCCCAGAAAAGATTTATTGTTACATAAATCTTAGGTATATTTTGTACATCCTTGGAACAACAGATCTTTAGACATTAGCTTTAAATAGATTTACAGGAGTCAAAGGTCACAGTTCCTGAAAACAGAGGAAACTATGCATAGAGATTGTGTTTATTTTCAGTCTCTTAAAAAAATCAAATGAAACCATTCAGTGTATAAAGCAGAAGCACTTTGTTATGAGTAGCAGAACCAAGGGCTGCGGATATTTTTATCTCCCTGGTTACCATGTGTAACAAAAACAGATGTAGAAAAACTTGTGGCTTTTTTTTTTTTTAATCATTACTTGCCTTAACAGATTTTTGTATATATATGTATTGCAGTTTGTTTAAATAAATACAGAAATTCTCTGGGAACATCTGCCCATAGAGCATGCACCAGAAAACCCCACAGCAGTTTGGAAGATGAGGCAATATGCAGTGGTCTCTGAGCAGGGAATCTGGTAACGGATATGTGCCACCTTCCTGAATGAGTGACAGCTTTAATTACATGGTTTTACTGCAGGATAGATGACGATAGATTTACAGGATAGATGAAAACCCAGCACTGAGACATTTTTCCACAGATTGAATGTCAACAATTTAATTTTAAATAACCCATTTTAAAATCATAAACAGTTTTAAAAGATAAACAGTTTTAAATGAGGATTATTTTCCTGAATTGCTGAGTACAAAATGTCATCATTATTTAAAGCTGAAGCAGAGAATGATACAGATCCTCTTTCTGACTAGACTGGGCATAGCCCTTGCCTTTCAGTTCTCTGCACAGTGGAGCTTGGGTCATCCTTACTGGCCTGGTGACTTCAGTATGTTTCCATACAGCATTATTCAGGATCATATTTATTCTTTCCATTTATTTTAATCTAAATCTTGATCTCTACACAAAGTACCATTTGGTGTAGCTTTCCTAGCTTTATTTTTTGGTTTAACTAGTTTATGGTTACCTGCATTTTACTATGGAGAAAAAATTTTAGTACCTCTTAGGGATCTTCCCTTCATGGTGAATTATAAAGCTGCTGTTCATAATGCTTATGAATCAGACTGAGCATTCCTTCTTTTTCCTACTGCACAACAGTGGCTGGTCATGCCACTAACCAGCCATAGGATTGTTTGTGGACTTCCATCTCAGAAGTCTGTGCACAGTCTAACTTTCTCACCTGAGTGACTGAGAAATTGGGTCATGTGGCTTACATTTTGATGTCAGTTATTGTCTCTGTGGTTCATCAACTTGTAAGGTAATGGATTCCTCCTAACAAACAGTTGCTTTTGTGAGCATATTGGTGCCTAACCTAAAGTACTAATGTATTTATTTGTTTGTGGGGCTCTTATCAGAGTAAGGGCCAGGTGCTCATTTACACAGTGAAGCTAAATTACATCAAATCAACAACACTGGAGTTTCTGCAGCTGCCCAACTCAGTTCTGAATACACTTGGGAGTAGAAGTAACCATATTCTTGAATGTGCTGACTGTAAAGGACATTAAAGGTGGTTGAAATTCCTGGAGACTGTAGCAATAATTTCATGCAATTTCACATTATCTGTCCTATTCCTCTGAGTTTCTGTTGTCTGGCAAAGTTCATCTCAGCATCAGTCACCAGCCAGCTCTACTGTCATGTAATCAGGAGGTATCACAGGAGCTAGCAATGCTGGCACTTGTGTTTTGTGATGAAGAAAAACCTTTGCTTTTGTAACATACCAGTTCCTATCTCTCATCAGCTCCTAGGAATGAGTTCTCTGAGTGATGAAGTAAAGTGAGGGCAGGAGACAGAACGCTGGGCATTGTAGAGAGTGTTTGAAACACTGTACAAAGCTAGATTTAGCTGCTCTCCATCAGTCTAAGCTGACCCTATAGGTATACCCAGGGCACATTCATACAGAACAAAAGGTCAAAGAGTCAAAGACTGAATAATCAGCCAACTAAATGAATGGGGAAAAAAATACTGGTTCCTTTTTTTCCCGTTCACTTGGGGATTGGATATTTGCCACCAAGCTTCAGACATAATTAAAGCAGGGGCCTTGTTCACAGCAGGTACAGCAGAATACCTTCTTTCATAGCTGCCCCACTGCAATAATACTGTTGCTCTTGCATCGGAATGATTGTTTTGTTCAAATTATTCTCTGGGCCATAGCTCTTCCTATACTTTGTGGAGAGGAGACATCCATGATTCCAATACAGGTCATCTCTCCCTTCCTTCCTTCTTTCCTTCCAGGCTGTGCTTTTTCACAGGGTAGCAGAGACCCTCCTTGATCAACAAGTCAGCTCTGGAAAGTTGTGGTTCCACAGACATAGCTATTGGCAAAGTAAATGAGAATGATGTCAAGGACTGAGTTCATCAGGCTACAGTTTTGCTTTTGGAAGACAGGGAAAAGTCTGTGAGGTAGAGAGGGATGATATCTGCATTGGTGTGTCCAAACATGTCCTGTATCATTCGAACAATGAAGATAAGAGTAGTTGTTCTTCTACAGACAGATGTAATCAGTCCCTGTATAGGGTGTAGCTATTCCATGTCGCATTTTCACTTGAATATGTCTTGCAGGAGACCTCCGGATATGCTGAAATTACCATATAAGTAAAATACATAGATGAATATAATAAAATCCATCACTCTAAATTCTATTTTTTTTGCTCTAGTGGAGTTTATCTGTGTGTTGTGTGGGAGAGATGTGTCATCCTGGAGAGTTCTTGAGGATTTTTTGCAAAGGTGTCAGAAAACTGTGCTTTCCCTTTATGACTGTGGTTCAGGTAGGAAAGTCAGTCTGTGGATGGTGATGGAAAGATTACATTTGTACTTCTATTTTATGCACTGACCTTGGGTCCATTTCCTTAAAAATCTACCTTACAATGCAGCTCCTTTGTGAATATCCCTGCTAAATTTTGAGGAATCCACTCTGAAGTGGTTCAGTTGAGCATAGTGGACTGAAGTATATTTTACTGTTTATACCTCCAGCTGGTTTCCAAATGTTCTGGGGTCTAGTCTAGCCTTCTAATACAATTATGAAAAAAAGGTCAGGCTAAATGTCAGGTGTTGACAAAGCACTGATTGTTTCCACTTTGCAGGCTTCATAAATGTCAAGAGAAAAGAACTCTGCTGTCTTGCCTTATTAGAAAAGAATTTAGTGAATGTAATGCGTCTGAAGAGTATTAGTGTGGCAGCACAGCAAACAGTCTCAGTCTCCTTCCATATCAGGTAGCTGATGGAGGAACGGATAGATACGCAGGTTTCTCCATCTTGACTTTATGCTGTATGTCCAAAGTCACTCAGAGAAGTTGGGTATGTAACTCAAAATCTTTCATTCTCATTTTCCATTTCAAGTTTTAGCCTTTCTGCAGAAGTTACCTGCTACTCTGTGTTATTTTTGTAGACTTTTTCTTTGGTTTACTTGAACAAGTATTCCTTGAAAGATCATCTCCAGAACTTCTTTCTAATGTGATTACAGTCACCACCATCCTGCACTCATCTTTTTCTGTTTCTACTAGTAACTTATAGTACACTATACTATAGTACACTATACTGTATGTTATACATTAGTATATAACTATAGTTATATACTATAGTTATCTACAGTAACAAGACATCTTTTCCCAGTAAGACTACCCTGTAATATCCTTCATCATCCCCATTAGTCATAGGTTGTGTCCACCAGGTAAATACTTAGCACTTGATTCAGAACTCTTGATTGTCTGATGGTCCGAATAGGTTGTAAGAGGGATTTTGAAGAAAGTGAAGGACAGTGCAGTAACTATCGTCACTTCTTATTTAACTCCATTGTACCATTATTTAATCATTCAGAACCCAAGGGGGATAAGAGAGCATTTCCTTAGAACTCTGGTCCAGAGTTCTAGGTGAGCCCCAGAAAGCTATACCAGCATCATTGCAACCCAATATTGTCTTCTGAGCATTCAGGAAGCTCCAGAATGAGCTAGAAAGAGCAATAAACTAATGAAACATACAAAGAGCTGGAGTAACATATTTCAGGCTCTATTCAGTTCCTGAGTGGAGTTACATGAGACTTTTTTCATCCAAGATATTCCTGTTGGATTGGGATATGGGAGTTCTGTGCTCTTATAGAGAGAAAATTGGAAGCCAGGTGGGAATATCAAGTGGCTCTAAATGCTTATGTTTATACAACAGAACAGAGCCTGTTGCTGACATGCCCTGCAGTCATTCCTGAGCCGCACCACAGCTTTGCTCATGGGGCCTCTCATGTGGTCAAGCACTACCTTCTCAGTAAACCTGGTTGAATCACCTCCTAGATAAAGCTCTATTTCAGACTCCTCTCTCCTCTTCCCTTTTAAACATCTGGGTCTTAGTTGCCACAACCTAAGAAACCACTTTTCCTTAAATGACAGTCCAGTTTACAGTCTTTTCCTTCCCATATCCATAGGCCCTTTACTTCCTATCTACTGAAACATTATGGTTCATATTTGGACCTAATAAATCCAGTTAAGCAATCTGTATACATAGGTGTGCATAGATGTCTACATAAGAGTTCAGTAAGTGATAGCAGAGCATACTGAATACTTCTATTGAGAAATGTATCTGATGTCTATTATAAAATTAATATAATTCTCAGGATTAAGTGAGGAACCTTTTTAGATGAGGAGTACTAAGTAATGGTTTTGACCCCTGAGTGTCATTTTCTTTCTTATCCTGCTTGAAGACACCTGGAAATGAAAATCAATGCTGAGAATAATTGTGTGAATATTTGTGAAGTTTTAGTTTCCACATGTAGTATCAGCACACACAGATTGGGGCTGTCCCATTCAGGTCAGTGGAGACCTTCAGGTGACAGTACTTATAAATAAACATAAAATAATGAGAGTATTTATAAAATCCTCAGTATTTAGACACATGGGAGTTTACCTCAAAAACCATAAAAGACAATTTGAAAAATAGTTTATTTAAAACCATACTAGTATTTGGACAAAACAGAAAAGTTTTGCCATTTTGAATTGATTCAGAATACCTAATTTGCCTTCTGATGTATTCTGCTCAAATTTCCCTGCTCAAATTTCAGGCAGAGGAAGCGTAGGTAAAATTGTTTCTTCCAGAAAGTTGTCTCTGCATTTGAAATGCAGACCTTAAAGGTAACTACCCGGGATTGATCTTTCTGTATCTGTAACAGCAGACCAAACCTTTCTGTGACATCTCTGTCCCTGTGTGGCATAGCACAACAAGGAATGGACAACACAGAGTGCTCTCAGTCTGGGAAACTGGTGGCTGCCTAGAACATAGGAGTTTTTTCTATGCCACTTGGGAGACTACAAAAGGCATTCATTTTTAAGAGTAGTCCGGGGCAATTACCACTACATTTATGTTAGAGGTTAACATTAGTGTTATTTCCTCTATTGCCTGGTTTTACAGAATGTTATGCCCCACTGCTTTTATTAGATCCAAGCAATGGATGAAATAAGTGTTATTAACCTCTAACACTTGGAAAAATTAGTCTTAAGGAAAACAGAGACAAAGCCAGGCAGTTCTTTCTTTCCTGCTTGTTGGTGGAGGTACTGCAAAACTTTGCAAATTTAATAGTCATTTCATACTGTATCAGTGAAATAAAAATGATGGGAAGCAAAATAAGAAAACAAAAGTTAGTAAAATGCTTGCAGCTTTCCTTAAGTCATTGAAAATTAACGTGAAATAGAACAATAGTATGTTCTTAATGAGTATGAGGTCACTTGAATTAAAGAAACACTAATGTGAGCTTCGGCATAAAATATTCACCAACTATATTTCATTGACAACATATTTGAGAGTTGAAAGCATTTTAGGTGCTTTCCTTTGTGGTTGCACACAGGACCTCAAACTATGCTAGTTTAAACAATTCCAAGACCCATGTGCTTAGTATAGTCAGTGACTGGCTGCAGTGTCACCAGAAATAAGAGCAGAAGAGGTTCCCACACAGTTCAGATTTAGCAGCAGTGCATATCCTGTCATCATTAGGCAGAGAAATTCCCAGAGGATGAAGAAATATGGCTGAATGTGCTGGGATATAGATTCCTGAGGTCACTTCCTAGGCTGGTCATAAACCTCATGTATTTTTGGCCATGGATGCTCGGTGCTCTCTTCCTGCTCCTCACCTGAAGAGTTTAAATACTGGTATTTCTTCCCATACTGTTCTGAAGTTAATTTGATGAATAATTGAAATTAGGGAAATTGAGAACTGACATTGAGGTTGTAAAAGTGCCTGTAACTTATAACTATGGATTTTTTGAGCCCAGTTGTCCTATGATTTAAAACACAGTATAAAGTTATGAATACAATGGCAGGTGTAAAATTTTCCTGAATTTAAACTTATTTTAACATTTACAAATTGAAGACATTTTAACTGTAGCTAAAACTAAATAAAATATTTGTTGGCGCTTTTTTCTAATTATTTTTTTTCCTGATTTGTCTTTGTTCATTTGCCAGCACAGCCTTTGAGAACCTTAAAAAGGGTTAAGTGTCCTTCCACCTTCCTTCCCAGTCAGAGCTGGTGGTTTGGACATAGTTTGACTTTAAACTTCTAGTTATATTCCACTTTCTTCCACCTGAGTTAAATGTATATCCAAATGCTCTTTGAAGTACTGATTTTTACCAATATGCTGCTTCATTTCTTAATATGAGTTTGTCACACAATGACCTAAGGAACAGTGGGGAGGAATAAAAATTATTTTGAGGGGGAAAATTGTGTTGTTTTAAGGCCACAAGCATTGCCAGGAAGAAGCAGAGACAAGTGAACAGTTGTAGCAGAGATTTTTAATTTATTAAACACACATACATGCACACCAACCAACTAACTTCTAATTACTGGTGTTTTTTTCTAAAAGCTGATATAATCTGCCTTACAGAGATATCCCAGTACTCAGAAATTTTGGAAGTGGAACTATGATCTCATTGGCCTTTCCTATGTCTAATTACTGTGAGGTTATATTTTATTCCACATTGAAACTTAGGAAAAGATAATAAGTAATTTCTGGTGACAAGGGTATGTGTCATTGCTTGAGATTAAGCATTTAGTTTAGATCCATGTGAAAAAAAAAAAGAAAAAGAAAGAATGCTTTTAAAGGTGACATTAAGGGATTCTGGGCGTATAATTTCTGTAGGCAGAGAACAAGCCCTTGAAACATGATTTCTGTAAATACATATTATTGCCCTTCTTTAATATTGCTGAAGCTCAGAAAGTAAATACTGCCATTTTCTAAACATCTGAAATACTGAGTGACTCAACTAATTTACTTTCAGAATATCCAGGTTTTTACTCACTTTGTTAACTATCTCTTCAATAGCTTAATTGAGTATTTTAAGCCAATAAATTACCCTTCAACATTTCTGTCTGGACACTCAGTCAGTATCCAAAACAAGCTTGTCATTAACGACCACTTTCTCAAACAAAAGAGAGGAAGGCAGCAGATCTGAATTGTGGACCTTGTTTGGTTCCCTTATTCTTAAACACATTAGTACACTGTATTTCCCCACTTATATAGGCTTTTGTATGCTGAGCATGTGACTGTTTAAATGTCCCAGCAGGGCATCCAGAGACTGCAAAAAAAAAAGGAAAAAGAAAAAAAGAAAGAAAAGAAAGAAGAAAGAAAAAGAAAATTGTTTGGAACAATTTGCATTAGTTCAAGGGCAATGTTAAGCATTTTACAGCTGGTTTATTGCTATTCTTGCGCTGTTTAAACTGTCTTTCATGTCAAAAGTCCTTTCCTGCTTACAAATCATCAGGAAGAATTGCGGCCACCACGCTGTTCTCCTAAGCTCCTCCAGGGGTTCTGGCCCTTTGATCACAGATATCGTTTGCAATCGAGTTAAAAATAGGGAGCTGCTGAGATAAGCTGAGGCTCTGACAGGAGACCAGCTTTCCTTTTTCTTCTGGACTTTGTTCACTCCTTCTGTGCTATGGGAACACGTAATCTTGGCACAGAAGGAGTGGTGTTATGGCTTTAGGACATGCGTTTGAAGGAGTCGGGGAGGTCATTAAAGAGCTCAGCCCCTTGTGAGGTGCCTGAGTTCAAACGCTGACTGGTACACTGGTACAGAGTTATGTTAACAAACATAACTCTGCATCCATCTTTGGGGCAGACTAGACTCAATGCTAAGCTTTTGGCACTTTTCAGTTCTCTGTAGGGTGGAGAAATTGCCATTTCAAACTGAAGTTCACTTCCTCTGTAGTTCCATTAAAATTGTCAAGGAACCTTGCGCCTATTCAAGTTGATCAAAAATTCTGGTTGACATTGGAGGGCATTAGATCAAGTTTGAAGTAAGTGGCACTGTTGTGGGGAAAAATCTCCAGAATTGTGCATGTGCTTTTCTGCTGCAGGTGGAGAAGGGAAAAGTTTTCTTATACAATCTGTATGTGCAATCTGACAGAGAAAGAGCTGCACTGCAAGTGAGGGTCATACTCCCCCCTCAAAGTAAATCAGTTTTATTTCTGTGTCATTGCCTTCTTAAGTTTGTTTCCTCCCTTTGGAAACATCCAGGACTTGGATAAGAGAGGCCTTTAATTTAAACTGATATTTTTTTTCCTTAGAAAAAGATCCAAATAATGTAAGACATAGTCCATGCAGGGCCTACACAGACCATGTACACACTACCTTTATTAATATTATTTATTTGTTTGACTGTTTTGCTTAGGAACTTAGGTCATGAACCAGAGGCCTGTTGGGCTAGATGCAGAACCAGAAAAAAAGTATAATGAAAAAACAGTATCTGCAGGCTTTTTGTAGGCAACAGTCAAAACACAAAGAGAAGCAGAGCAGCTGTCACAGCACATCAACAATCTTTGTTTGTAGCAGTCCTCATGGCAAAAGAGATGTTTCAGAAGGGATTTGAATGGGGATGCAGGAGTAGCTTTACAATCATGTTTTGCAGATGTACAGCTTGTATTTCATTTCTTAGAGAAGAGCGAGACAGAAGATTTATAGAAAAGCACAGTGTTGTTACAACTAGGATATTTAAGAGATATTGGGGAGGAAAGATTAGAAGGGAGAAGCAGATTTTATTAGCTGAATACATTTATTCACAGGAAAATACCTCACAAGATCTTAAGGGCCTTTGTGCCTGGAAAGGCCTTTTTTTTCCAAAATAGCAATTGGTATAATAGATGATTTTACTCCTTCCATAAACTGTTTCTTGTTTATAGAGAGGACTTAGCCTATCAAATTGGCTACAGATATGATTGTGTTGAATTTTGGGTTCAGTTATGCACTGATCAGTAATATTTGCTGTTGTCTGATTAGAATTAATCACTGGATGTTATTGTCCTCCAAAGTACATGGGCATGGTGGCACTTAGATCCATGGGTTTTGCTCTACACAGTCACATAGCAGCTGTGATCTGACCTAATTAAGTAATTTCATAAGAACATGATATTTTGTAAATCCAGGAAATGGTGAAGTTGGAGAGAAAAGTAAATCAGGCTTGAATTTTATGTGCAGTTGTTCAGCTGTTACAGAACTACCTCAGTGTATGTAAGATTAACAGGTCAGAACTTTTACTACTGAGTCTTGCATTGGGGAGTATTTTAGACATATCAACACTACTGGTAGCAAAGGAAATCACTGGAAAATTTTGTGGGGAAAAGTTGGGGGGTTTGTGTTTTTTTCTCCTCTTTATTTTTAAAAAAATGCAAGAAATATCAGTGATAATATCTCAGATTCAACAGTCACTGTGAAGATCAGTTCTTGAGCTGTGCTTTATTTTGTGCTCTCTTGCCCTATAGACTGTTAAATAGACAGAAACTCTTTACAAAGCTCATCTTCTCTATCACTTTGTCTTTTTAACTGGATGACTGCTACTGACCCCAAAGCACACCACAAGCCTTGTGATCCTTTGAGTTCATGCATACTGAAAAAAATTGCAAGTCCATGGCAATGGCACCTAGAAATTGTCATGAAGAAGAAATTCCATATTTCCAAACAAAATTTCCCAATGAAATGAACAGGACATGCTGTGACATACATGCAAACATGCCATGTGAAATTCAGATGGGAAATTAGTCTGAATCCTAAGAGCAGAACTGTGGCAACCACAGTCACAAAGGTCACACAGAAACATGGGTTGAGTGCATAATTAATTTACAGAGAACAATGTTTGTTACTCTTTCATATAAAACATAACACAGTAAGTGTTCATGTTGACAATGTCAGAGGGCTCATTAGACCGAGTTATAATACGACTGATGCTAATTATGCAGCTCATTTGCTAATTAGATGTGAGTCCTTCTGGAACTTCTAAAAATAGGGCTATTGCAATTTGTATTAGGAGGCCACTTAACTGTGTGATGTTAGAGTCATGGTTGCTTGTTCTTGAGACAAGTGTAAGCAAAATTGCTTTGCTCTTGAGGCACAATTGGGGAATCTATTCTACTTGTGTCTGTATCTCCCTTCTGCTGTCCAACAGGGGAGAAAGCCTCCTCATTAGTCAGGAACACTAGGATACTGTTAGAAAAGAAGCTTCTGTATGCATGTCTTTTTGAAAGAGTTCATCTGTCACATGACCTTGAATTGAAGGCAGTTTCCACTGTAGTCCTGTAATAACTAATTTGTAGGCTTGACCTTCCATGCACATAGGCTCTAGACACAGGAAAAGCAACATGATCAGGAATGTTGGGTGGGTATCTCTGAGAGGAGGTGTAGGCTCTGCACTCAAGCCTCAACTTTTAGTACTACATTGGGAAAATAAAACCAAAGATGTTTTACTATTTGATAAAGCCAAATTTCCTCCTCTTCCACTTTAAAAATTTTCTTGAAGTTGTCCCTGCTTATAATTTATTGGTTAGAACCAGAATCTCCAGTGAAACGGCTTAGTTCTAATGTGATTGAAACCCCCAATTCCTAATGTATTGTCTTTCATATCTGTATTTATTTCCTTGTTCACTGCCTTTCTTTCTCAGTTTCTAGTCTGTTACAAAGTTATAGGTAGTGACATTTGTGGCAGAAATGACATTATCTCTTTGTATAAGGGATAGCATAAAAACATTGTCCAGAACTGTTTTAAATTTCTTCCTGATGATCTGTGCCTCAGGGAGGGAAGATAGAGGAGGGATAGGAAAAAACCTTTGAAGAGAATGGAAAATCCATTTGCACAGATGTCTGGAAAATCAGTTTCCTCCCAAGCTGTCGTAAGACTTTTGAAGAAATCATTATATTACCTTTTAATCCCCTAGTGCCAGCAGTTGCCTGTGTGACCAGACATTGCCAGCAATGGTCTGTGTCTCTGACAGTCTTCCCTCAGTGTCCACATGTTAATTAGATTTGCTCCTGTGGAGAAGCACATTCATGTGCACACAAACATATGCATTTTTTGCTTTTCCAGTTTTGACAGAGGTTATGAATTGCTAGTATTTATAGAACCTGTCAAACAGTATGGAATAGGATTTACTTCCTTTTTGGCATCAAGTATATCCTGTTCCTATAGTGAGGAAGTACTACTGCAAAAATGTTGGCATGTGCATTGCTTGCAATAGTCCATTCACCAAGAAACTGGGATACTCAGCCTTCCTTTCTTCTTTTTGCAGGACAGTATAAACTGAATATTATTCCAGTATCTTTTTTTATATCTAATTGCATATTATTTATTTCCTGTATCTACATCTGCATAAATGTGTGCATTATAAGTCTCTGATGTTGTAATCTGTTTTTACTCTTGATTATATCAAAGGTGGTGTGTTGTGTAGATAAATAGGTATCACACATGATGTTACTGACATTTCTACACACATAAATTTACACTTGTCTGTAGAAGCTGTGGAATGTAGTACTGGAATATTCACAATACTGGTGTGTGGAGGACTGGGCTACCAGAGGGTCTTCTAGGTGCACAAGGAGTATTCCTGTGTTTTGGATGTATGTTAATATGTTAAACCATTGACAGTTAAAGGATTGATAGGTTATTTCATGCTCTGAATACTATCGCTTATCTACAGCCAATCTGCATCCCTTATTTACTCAAGGAACTCTACAGAATTTGAGATGTACCTAAGTAACATTAAAAAATAGTCTCATGTTGTGTAAATGATTGATTATTAAACCAGTATAGTTACTAATGTAAAGGTGATACTGTGTAGTTAATCTGATATCCCATGTAGACAATAATGTCTTTGTAGTCATAACGCTGAATACACAGCTCTTTTAGTAACAAGGCTTTGCTTTAATTGCTAGCAAAATCTGGAAAAGTTCTTGTTGAGGATGTGTCTTCATATAAAATGTTTTATTGGGCACCCTTGGGTAGGAAGTGGTGAGCCAGACTGATTGCTTAAGCCTCAGCCACTGAAATCATAATTGTGTGTGTTGGTGACCCTGGGATTAGGATAAGACAAAGAAAGTCTCTCTGTTTTTAAGGTCATGTTGGTGTTAAGGTTTGTTGAAGGAGACTATTTTCCCATTGCAAAAATGACATCTTCCCCACCCTTTTTTCTTTTCTTTGATGATCCCTGTATAAGAGTAATGCAGATGCTGTCTGAGCTTTGTTTACCCTGCCACAGACAAAGATGATGAGCCCAAAGTCAACCAGGTAACCTCTCAAAGCCACTTAAACTTGCATTATCTCAAAGACATGAGCAGACACAGGGTAATTGGCTTTCTCCTGGTAGTAAGTAGAGCTGTGTTAAATGTGGGCCTGAGGGGAACCCCTGTTTTGGGTTGTGGTTTATTATTAGGTGAGGAAATTACTGGACACCTCCAGCTGCCATTAATCAGCCGTGGAGTCTGACTGGAGCCAAGCAAGAGGCCTGTGGGTGGATGCCGCTGAATGGCAGGGAAATACAACGAGACAGAGACAAATGTTTTCCAGCTTAGCTGCACTAAACTCTGCCCTTTCACAGTCCTTAACATGCATGTTCAAATTGATTTAGTCTGTTTACCCCCTCAGCCTAACCATCCATTTCCATTGAAGACTGACAGTTTTATGTGTCGCTACCATGTTATTATGTGTTGCTGTGCTGCCAGTAGCGATAGTGTTTCAGAAGGGCTCACTTCCAGACATAAAGGGAGAAGGGGGTGGGGAGCCCAAGTCACTTAATTCCTTTTTACAGGGTGCAAAACATGTTGAGCATGATACCAGTTCTCTCTTTCTCCATTCTTTTCTTCCTTTCTTCCCCCTCCTCCTTTATTTGCTTCTTCATTTATTCATTGAGTCAACACATGCCATGGAAAATCCTTAAATGAACTTGCATGCTTGAGAAAGACATCTGTCAGGTGATGTAAGTGTCTGGCTTATTCGTCTTTCCTGTTTAGTTTACAAACATGCCATTCCTTCAGGGCTCTGGTATGCTGGCTGGGAGGCTGCCAGAGATGGGTGCTGCTCAGGCAGGGAAAAGCACAGGTAGGAAACCCAAGAGCTTCAGCTGATTTCTGAACATGCTCTAGGTCCATCACCACTGCTCTGCTGGGAGGTCAATGTTCTGAGGTTGCAAGAAAAGCTGAAATCCTTTATGGGGTATGCAGGGAAACAGAAAAGGAGGAGTTGTTTTTTTGTGTTGCAGTTTTTTGACACAGAAAACATTAGCTCATTAACTAAAAGCCTAATTTCAGAGTTTGGCTTCACTAACACTTCTTGTGTTGGCTCATGCCTTGTTCCACAGTTTGAAGGCTGAGTGTCCAGTGAGCAATGATAAAGGTATAGAGGGAGAGCCAGGATGTGGCTCTTTCTGTATTTGCCAGTTGCTTTAAATTGAAATAAATAAATAAAGACGCTTCTTGTTTGACTTGAATGCAGGAAACAATCAAGCTCCAAAGAGAAAGAAGTGGTAGACAGTGAATTTTGAGCATCTCAATGATTGTATTGACAGGACAAGGGGAAATGTCTTCAAAGTGAAACAGCAGGTTTATATTAGATGTTAGGAAGAAATTCTTCCACTGTGAAGTTGGTGAGAGACAGGAAGATGTTACCCAGAGAAGCTGTGGATGCCCCATCCCTGGAAGTGTTCACTGTCAGGTTGGATGGGGTTTGGAGCAACTTGACGTAGTGGACGGTGCCCTTGGCAGAGGGTTTCGAATAGGGTGGTCTTTAAGGTCCCTTCCAACCCGAACCATTCTGTCATTCTATGGTTCCGTGATTAGACTTGTTCTCTGGAGCTCACTTAGGTCTGTCTTGTGAATTCCTAAGTAGCCTGCAATAGTAGCAACATGCCCGATAGAAGCTTGCCAGTCAATAAAGAGGATTGTCTGGGCTTCCCTTGCTTTGCCTGATTTGGCAAGCTAATGCAATAAGCAGAACAGTCATAACCCACAGTGCTGCATATACAGAGTAGATATCCCTCGTAGTAGCCCTGTCTCTGCAGGAGAAAGGATGTATTAAGATCTCTCTAAAACTATCTTTTGCAAGTAAGTGATCTTTCCTGACACAGTCTTTGCTGTTTTTAAGGGCTAATTCCATGCTGAGAGCTTATGCTGGCATCCATGTAGTATTCAAACCAGGTAATATCATAGCATTCTCTACATGAGTCTTGCCTTCTGTCAGTTTGAAGCCATTCACCCTTGTCCTGTCAGTACATGCTCTTCTAAATAGGCTCCCTATTTGGTGTGATCAAACTACTCTCGACCTTACGTTTCCAAAATGTGATTGCATCAAAACAAACCCATTTTATCCTCAGCAATCTCCTTTTTGGTGTTTGGGGAAAAATGAAGGCAGGTGCTGAAGTGGCAGGTGCCATAAAATAAGTCTCTGTTTTGACGGATATGGATATTCTCCACACCACATTTCTGTACTCTTCAAAAATAACATTTTCGCTATGTTCACCACTTACATTGATGCATGACCTGTGCTGTAAAGTGGGTTTTCATGAACAGTCTTTGCCTGTGGTCATATTCTATACATGGATATTGGAGTCACTGTTTACAAAACCTGCCTGTGTGACCCTGGAGGACACTTAGGAAGATGATGATGTGGTCTGTGAAAGTTGCTGTCAAGCCCCTAATGCCATAAACTCTGATGGCTAAGATCAAGAAAAGCTCAGAGGTCAAGGGGGTGCCGGTTCCTTTCCCCATAGTGGAACCTCCATCATTCTCCTTTTCCTTAATGGCTACTTTGGCGAGATTTTCCTGTGTACTACGACAACTGTCAGCTCCTAGTCCTTCCCTAAGCCAGGAAGACACAGTGACCAGTCCCTTCTAGAGTCTCAAATTAACCAAGTGAAGTGAGACCCTCTGTTCAATCTCTGCTTCCACTGGAATATTTCTGTGTAAAAGTAACTCTTCAAAGGAATATGCATTGAAAATTTATAGAACACTTTGTTCTTGAGGAGCATATATAATATTAAGACTTATTGTTCACAAAATTGCCAAACGTCTTTACTATTTCATCATTAAAACAAAAAAGAGAAAACTATGTAAGAATATATGTGAGATATATATGATTATTATATATATATATGTATGATGCTGCCCTATTTAAAGATATAAATTGATCCTGTAAACATAACTTCGAGTTTAATTTAAATTGGTTTCTATTCAAAAGGATGTGATAATGCTTAGTATCCCAGCTTTGGATTTTACAAAAATTTGCCCATATGCTGAGAGTTAAGCACATGAACTGAAGAAATGGTGCTATAGGGAACAGCTTCATCACATTCCAGTTAAAAACGGCCTTTTCTGAAGTGAAAAAGCCAAGCAAAGCGTCTCCAACCTTCTCCAGCATAGCAGCAAAAATGAAGTATATCAAAGCCAGTAACTATCATTGTATCGGTAAATGCTCAGTGCCCAGGAAATATAAATCAGGGCCTTTCCTTAACTCTCCCATACTTTCAGCTTCTTCCTGTAAACACAGAGGTAACTACATGCTATCATCTTAGAAATAAGCATTTCTTTATGCAATGTAAATGTAATTTTTGGTGGCTTACCTGTAAAATTGCCTTACCCAGTGAATTTTAAACAGCTGGCCTATACATCCTTTTCATTCAGCTGTTTTTCCTTCTGGAGGTACTTAAATAATATCTTGAGGGTGTTTCCTCTTAATGAGGTAATAATACCCATATCCTGGGCTAAATAAACTTGAGGCCAAAGGCCTAGGTGTTTATTAGCAGAGGATGTGGTTATTAAGAAATTTAACAGGAAGAACCCTCGAGTTATTATTTTACTGACATTTCTAATGATTATGCATTTGAGAAATAATTGGTTGAAAAATAATACTTATACTTTTAAGAGGGCAGGTGAAGCAGAAGATAATTTATAGGTTTGCTTATGGCAAACAAAGCTTCTATCAGTCTGGTACCTTCTGAACTGGGTAGAGATACCAGAGGGAGGAGGATCTGTTGTTGCCTTGGGCATTCAGGTCAGCATGCCACTCTCCTTAATGTAAGAAAGGCTGTGGAAGTTCTGGGTTTCAATTCAAAGCTAGTTAGTGCATCCTTTAGAGAAACTGCAGTTATTTGTCAACAACAGAGGTAGCAAAAGCACATGAATTTGTGAAGTTTGCATGTTGTTAGCTCTAATAAGTGACAATTGGCATCCTAATCCTCTTTAGTAAGGGAGTTTTGCCCCCAAAGGAGCAATAATAATGAGCTTAGCACTTACAAAAACTGGTTCTCATCTCTGGATCTTAATTGGGTTAGCAGAGATGGACAGAGGAACAGAGACAAAGGGAACTTAAAGAGCATGCCAAGTTTCTGTCATAAGTAAACAGCAGTTTGGAGAAGACTCTGGGCTCTAAGTCTGGTGTTCCAGTTGTGTTGCTTCCTCTGCCTTGTAATACCTCCATCCTGCAAATATTTGGGCTGCATGAGTAGATTCAGAGTCTTGGCTTCACTTACCAGGCATCTTCCACTGTGGATATAGTTTCATTTGCAATGCTTTTCATTTTGTATGATGCAAATGCTGGCAGAGTGCAAACGTTCTGATGAGAATGTGCAAACTACTCACAAACTCAGAGCTAAGTGCATATGTATCTATTTGTAAGGCTGGAGGCTGAGAGAGATCAGATTTTGCTGTTCAGTTTCACTCATATGAAGTCAACTGCTGTATAAAATCCCTTCAGCTTCCCTCTGTTGCTGCAGATTGGGAACTTAGCGGATTTAAACATAAGAAGAAGGTGATTCAGCGAACTGACAAGTTGCTCTTTGTTTAGGGCAGAAAAGGTAGCAAAGTATTTTCAAGTTAACTAGCATCTCTGAGCCAAATTTTTGCCAAGCTTGATACTCTCCATTAAAAATACAGCAGTGACTAATTGCTATGCTGACAGCTTGTTTAAGTTGAATATTGGATGCTAAGTTTGAACAAAAACAAAAATACAATGACTACTTATGTTTTGCTTACAATTAACAAAATAAACATCTTAATAGGCAGAAAAGACACAAACAGATGTTCTAATTGCACATCTGTGTGAAACTGATATTTGCTAGTTCCATTGTAGCTTGACCTCTGTACCTTGGGAAGTTGCACTCCCGCAGGATTTAAATGATATATTGATCTGGATGCAATGAATATTACAGAAACAAGCTGTATTTCTAAGAATACAGCTCTTGATCTGCGTAGTACTAATTCATGTTTGAAAGGAATCCACACTCTGCTTTAATTGGAGTGCAGATATCAATATTGCTCACTATATACTTGAATAAGTGAAAGATGAAATATGCAGAGGATATGGATGAAGGCGGAAACAATGAAATCAGTTCCAGTAGCTACATCTTTCTCTTTTGGCTTCTGAGGAGATTTTGTGAGATGGACCAAAGAAAAGCCAATGGAAAAAAAAAAACCCTTTTTTTTGTAGCAATCTAACCCCTCTCTCATGCCTTACACTGAAGATTAATTTTGTTTCACAGTTCTCTACACATAAACCAGAAAAAAAGACCCTTCAAAATACATATGGAGCTTTTTCATAAGTAAAGTTATGATTTATGTTGACAGGTTTTCATGGCATTTCAGAAATAGGAAATAATGAGTATCAAGTGACTTTAGGACCATCTGCAACACAGAAGACTGCAAAATAATATCCTTACTTCTACACTGGAAAACTGGACATAGCAAATTTGTATTAATTTTAATTTCTGTCATTTTTAAAAGAATATTTGCTTGCACTGGTTTTGGTATTTACAGCTTTGACACAGCTCTCATTGGTGTGTGAGTACTGCTTTGAGTGCCTTACCAGTTCCACTGCAGCCAGTACTTGTCAGATGTTGGAAGACTCCAGTCCCAAACCCAGGGCTGGTTGTTAGGCTTTTGTTATCCACCAAGTTACCTCTTGTTCCTGCCAACTGTAGTTACAGTGTGTTGAACTGAAGTACAGGAAATCTCTGTGGTTTTAAGTGCACTAATTTTTATATTCAGTCATCTGAGATTAGTGCAGAGGAACTAAAAAAATGGTATTGCAACTTGATTTGTTCAACCTGTTTTGTGGGTTTTGTTGGTTTAATTTGTTGGATGTTTTTCATAAGTGTCAAACAAACCTGGAGTTTGTTTTGCTAAAGAAAGGTGAAATTAAGGAAAGTAGCAAATCCATAGAGGAATGGATGGATCTTTCCAGCTAGGAACAGTGTGTTTGTAATCAATATGAAAGACCTCGGAGCATGTGTTCCTCCTCTGCACCTCAGCTCTGGGCAGCTATGGGATGCTATCCTTGTTTCTATGTGCCCATGGATACAGTCTGGCAGCACGTTAGTAAAACTCTTAGTGAATAAAAAGAAAGTGAGTTGAGAAAGCAAAATGGTGAAAAGAAAGAGAGGGAAGGCAGCAAGGAAGTGGGGAAGAGAGTAGAGAGGTAAGTGAAAGGATGGAGTAGGGCAGATTACTGAAAGGAAAGGAAGACGTTCCTCCTGCTCACTGGTACTGGGCTTCCTGCCTCATTTTGCTGGGATCTGGATGATGATGATGATCAGGGAAAGGAGTTGTCTCTTCTTGTGCATAGTGTTTTGAAGATTGCTTGAGGGGTGGGGAAATGAAGATCAGTGATCATTTGAACTATTCACAAGCCTTGGTGTCTCAGTGATGTCTAGATCTTTAGCCAGATCTGAAAGCTAAAATGCCTTTTCTAGGCTTTAAACACAACTAACTCCTAGGGACATCCCTACTTAGTATTATAAAATCAGAGATTGCCTTTTAAATGCTGTGGTAATGTATCTGAAATACAAAGCAAGCACAAAAAACCAATAGGAAATCACACACATCTGTTCATGCCTAGATAATGTGTCTAATTCTCTGTTCAAAGCATGACTCCATTAATGACAGGAGTATTATATAGTGAGAATTAGCACGGTATTTTCTGTTTATTATTATTTTGATATAATTTTTGTACCTCATTTTTACATTATCATTTTTTCTATGGTGCTTTATGGGTTCTGAGCTATTTTGTGGCACACAGGAATATTTTTATGAGGAGGCTAATCATCCTTTCATATGTATTTGAGGAGCTAACATCTGGCTTCTGAATTTCTACTTATCTTTTATCAAGGCTAGTATGAGGGCATCATCTTCCAGGTGTTTTCCATTAACTATTTGGTGTACAGCAAACCCATGTCATACATACTGTGCGTTGTGTCTACAGACTATGTGGAGCTATTGTAAGACAGTATTTACTGAGGAAATCATTGAAGAGTTCATATATATGATTTTAAAAGCACAATTTCCCTTTCCCTAGAAGTGATTTATATATAAATGTCACATTTAAAATATACTACTCCCAAAAAGGCAGCCACAGAACACAAGACTGTGGTCATATAACACAACTTCAGTGTCAAAGAAAGGCTGTATTTTAGGACTTCGACACCATTGTCATGAAATATGGCTTAATATAAAATTGAGTGAAAGTCAAAAGTTATTTTGCAAGAGGAAGAGACGGTCATTTGCTGTTTATAATGTTCCTGTGGAAATGGGGTGATGTTGCATGCAAACTTTGTGATAAGGCACTGCGAAGGCTAAAAAATGGAAATTAAGAAACAAAATGAGATCAAGCAGATATTTGATTCTGAAGCAAAGTCAGCTGTGGGCTGAAAGCCTTCATTTAACTTTGTCAGGATTTGAATGGCTCTCACTTTGGAGAATCAAAGTCTGTCTGTCCTACAGCACACACACAGTGAGAAGGGGACACACATGTGCCTCTCCTTTTCGGTCCTTGCAGAAAGCTCCCACAGCAGCAGAATTGGCAAGGTTCTGCTTTTATTTGTTCCCAGCACGCCAATGTGCCTCTTTGGATGCTCCGACTGCTGCCTTCAAATAACAATTCAGTCCAGGATTTCTTTATGCCCAAGCCAATCTGTGGGCAAACCATTAGTATTATTAAATCATTGTACATGAACTTCTGATTCTCACCTCATGAGGTTTTTGAGAACGTAAGGAGCTTGGTATACACACGGTTCAAGTCTTATTTTGCTCTGTATTCTTATAGATAATTTTTACACTCTAGCAAGGCTGAGGATGTTTACTGAAGCCTGTGCTAATGAAACGATGGCAATCAGATGCAGTAAAAAATCAAACCTCTTCATTACTGTGGTCAATGAGAGTTATAACTGGTCGCTATATGACAATTCTTAACATCCTCAAAAAAAGAACAGTACAATTGATCTCGTAGTAAAAGCTACAAGACAACTTATAAGGACATTAAAAAAAAATTAAATGTCTTCAACTTATGTAGTCTGGAAAAGGCTCAAGAGATAATGTCAGCTTTAATTACTGTTTTCTTCTGAACACAGGGAATAGGCCAAAGGGCATGAATGGAAATTAAAGAAAAATGGAAAACAGATGGTAAGAAACATGCTACAGGAACTGGGATACAGGCAGCACTGTACATAATTTACCAAAAAGAAAAGGGGCCTTATGAGTTATTTTGTCCAGTTTTAAACAACATCATCTTATGGTCTGTTTCACAACAATATTATTACTAAATCAAATCCCCGCTGATAGCAGCCACTTGTTGCCAGGATTTAAAAGTCTTCCTTCTCCAACTTTTATACATCTTTTATGCATTTTTTTTCATCTTTGAAATACAGGTCAAGAAAAATTGGATGCTGAAAGATAGCTGCATAAATTAATAGCCTGACATCCAAAAGTGCTGGTCACCAAAGCCACCATATATTTCAGGGGGTACTGGTTGAATACTTTCCATTTTGCAAAAGGTTGACATTGATTTAAATACTTCAACAGGGGATTAGGAGCCTAATTTTAATAAGCATTTTAAAGTAAATCATGTCAATATTTATGATGATATATTGCAAAGTGTTGTTGCTTTATTTTAGAGGCTTTCATCTGGATAGGAAATGATCCAGGCATGATTTTTTTCCCTTAACAGCAGACTTCTCAAAGTGGAAGGACCTGGTTAGGGAATGGCACTGATGTGCAGCAGGGAGGTTTTGAAGTTGAAAGCAGAGAGACTTTAAGGCATGCTAAGCTACAGACTGGTGAAACACAAACACCAAGTGGTAGCCTTGCTATGCATCCCACTGCCTCAGTGTATTGCTGAGCACTCCACAGGCTGCCTCTATGGCCTTGTATGCTTCACCTCCTCCAAGTTTTTGCCATCTTGGGCTGGTGGGGAGCAAAAGTTAGTGCACAAGCCAACTTGCTTCTGGGAGCTCAGTGCTTTCCTGGCCCTGTGGCTGCCAGCTGCTCTCCCTGGAGCTGCTGCAGCTTTCATTTTGGTCAGCTTCTTCCAGGCAGGGTCCTGGGGCTGTGCCCTTGGCTCCTTACTGAGACTGTCAAAAACATTCAGCAACGTTTTGCTGTCCAAATACTGGCTGAGGGGTCTTAGTGGACCAGCCACAAAAATCTGCCTTGCTATGACTGGCTCCTGCATTAAGGGCTCAGCAACCAGTGAGTGTGCTCAGTGGTGTAAGTGCTGCCTCTGGTAGCTCTCGTGCCTGCACCGTGCTTGTGCTTGCTGGAATTCTGAGCTAGGTTTTGTGTGCGTGTGTGTGTTTGAAGCCATATTCCATGTGGGTCAGCTGAACCTCAGACACAGTTCTCCCTAGGCTGCCAGCATTAACAGTGCTATTCAGCATTGTGCAGGCTAGTAGGAGCTTTGGTAGCTGACAGCTCTACTCCTACCTACCCCGTATAATGTTTGTATGAAGCCAGGTCTATGCTTTTCATGGGAAACTCCTAAATTGTTGAATTTTATCTAGTATGCAGGAGAATCACGTTCAAATCACATATAGAACATCACAGCAGTTCTCGGAATGGCCTTCATCAGAAGTGCTGGTTCAAAAGAGAGGAAAAAAGAGCTGAGTGGTTACTTACAAACACGTTAACATAAGCTCAGTCATCCCTAGGCTTCCAGCACCATGATGGGAGAAGGTAATGAGGTCATGGATTGTTTTTTTAGGTTCTGAAGACTGACTTTGAGAACTGAGGAAAAGTAAATAAAGGATTATTTATTAAATGAAGAAAGGATTATCCATTACAGGATAAATCTTGCTTGCCTTACGTGTACAAATAGTTCTCATTGACTATGAACAAGTTAAATACTTACATAAGACATTTATAACTTTTTATGCAACCTTATAAAATCACATATATTATTCTATGTCCTGGCCTTAAGCAACATGCAGAAATTAGCCAGTTAGGTGCATAATGAAACCAAGCAGCCTCATTTTCACTACAGATCTCTCAAAGATGAATTTAAACAAAAAACCTTTTAATCTATTTAACTGCAGGGCAAATTTATGCAGAAAAATACCCAGATAACTAAGCAAGTTTCACTGGAGAGTCTCAATTGTGGTGAGAACAGTGTGACTGGGAAAAGGAAAGGAGGAAGATGCAAAGCATGAAAATATTCAGAAGGTATTTAGATGGAAAGTTTCTCCTCCTTCTGTGCATTCCTCAGAGTCTCTGAGAACATGAGGAAGGGCTAGCCCAGGGACACTCCCTGCTGGATAACAGTAACCTTTATTATAAGACACTACAGATTAATTTCAGAGTAATTTTCTTCTGGCCCACCAGCTGTAGTTACTCAAGGCAGATTAACCAGAACATGTTTGGTTTCAGCCTCTATCCAACATCATGAGCTAGATACCACAATTACAGAGGACGCCAACAGAGATAGTGTTGACTGTTAACTTAGTGACACTCCTAGCTAATCCCAACTGTCCCATCTCTGGACTGTGTTTTTCCAAGGTACAAGTGCAATGCCACTGAGGAGTTGGGAGGACTGAGGTGCTTCTCTCATCCCTTGTATGGGTGCTGCATGGATTCATAATCACAAGCTGCTGCGTGGCGTATGTATGTCATGTTCCTGCCTCAAACTTCTCTGTCAGATGTACATGCCTCACTTGTATTCAGTGACCTTTTATGCCTCAAGTTTGTGGCACTTAGGGACATGGTTTATTGGTGGACTTGGCAGTCTTAGGTTAACAGTTGGACTCAATGATCTTAGAGGTCTTTTCCAACCTAAATGATTCTATGTCTGGTATTAAGTCACTTGGCAGTTTGCACAGCCTTTAACTGATGTTATGATCCGTATACTAGATACAAAAACTTTTCTCATCATCTTTCATCCTTATTGATTCAGTTAGGAATCACCCTGCTTTATGTTTCCCATAGTTTATCTCAGGAATGCGTAGATAATGACTTCATTAAAAGAGAAGGAAACATTCAATCTCCTATTTTAATTTTATTCAGAGGAACAGCTGAATCCAAAAGGAAGATTTGGACATTTTCCCCTCTTTCTTTGAAAAGTCAGCTACAGAAACTGAGGAGAGCAGACTTGAATCACCACTGGACAAGTGCATTCAGTGCTGCTCTGGAGTAATTCACAGACATTCTTGTCCCCGTGGTGAAATATTTTGAAATCCCTCATTTTTGTCTGAATGGCAAATGCCAAAACCTCAGTGTTTTTCATGAGGAGGAATTCTTGTCTTCTGGCCAGCTCAGTTAGCTTCACAGCAAGAACTGGGAAGTTCAGGCTATGGCAAAGGGAAGATTTCCACATTCATGTGGAAGTAGATAGCAGTTGCTTTCAGTCCTTTGACCTCCTGTAGCACTGAGATATCAGACATTAGAATCATGACACTGTGCAGGAAGTTATAGAATCAACTAATTCCTCAGGGCTTTGACCATTATCTCTATCTAATTTTTCTCTGAAGATGGTTTAGTTAAGCTCAGGCATTCATCATGCAGCTAATCACGATGCCAGGAAATTTTCACAGCAGCTATCAAGTACTCCATGCTAACTTTGTCAAAACAACAAAACAAAACAAAAGGTCAAAAGAAGCATTCTCTCAATTCCGTGCTGGAGTGAATTTCTTTGCTTGATGACAGTACATATTGCCATAGTCTCAGCTGTCACCCATAATCTTGAGTTCAGACTTAAGCTTGACCTATGCTTGTGCTGTACCTTTTGCTGATTCTGTTTTACATTAACTCAATGATAGGAGAGTTTTTATCCAGCTAAAATATTTTACTAGGCTTTTCCTCTTGTCTTGTTTGTGACAACTATAGTCCTCCCTTGTGCAGCTCCCCCATAGTGTGGTTGCCAAGATTGTACTCCTGGAACATAGTTTTGAGTATGTCCCACTTCCCTCAATATCCTGCTTGTCCTCAGTCTGAAGGCCCTTCCTTACCCCTCTGCTAGTCAATTTCAGGATGTCTCTATCCAGTCTATAACCGTAGGCCCTATTGCCAACCTCATTTTGTCCAACAAGCTCATCTCAACTATGTGTGGGCATGGCAATCTCTAAACTTCACTGCTGTCCTTCAAACTCCTCTTCATTAATGTGTTACCAGTCCATCTGCTGGGGAAGGGTGAAGTTGCGCATGCAGCTACAGGATTGTTGTAGTGATAGGACAAGGAGTAATGGGTATAAAGTGAAAGAGGGGAGATTTAGATTAGATATTAGGAAGAAATATTTTACTGTGTAGGTGGTAAGACACAGGGACAGGTTGCCCAGGCAGATTATGGGTGCTGCAACCCTGGTAGTGTTCAAAGCTATGCTGGATAATGCCTTGAGGAGCTTGGTCTAGTGGGAAGTGTCCCTGGCCATGGCAGAGGGGATTTGAACTAGATGATCCTTGAGGTCTATTCCAACCCCTTAACATTCTATGATTCACCTTGTTTTGAAGCTTTTCTGTCTGTCCACAGGCATTGCTATTCTCCCACAGCTTGTGGTATGGACTCTCTGTGCAGAAGTTGGGAGCGAGTTAAGCACTTTGCCATACCCACACCAATTGAATGTAAATTCAGCAACGACTCAGAGTTAGGGGGTCTCTTATCAAGAAAGACAGGAGCTTTCCTGGAGTCCTGAAATACTCCGTGGAAACAAATTAGTCCCATGAAAAGTGTGTTTTGCTCTTGAACTCATTATAGATGGTAAGGACTGGATATTCAGCATGGTACTTCAGGCTATGCAGATGTGGGTCTCAGTCAGTGTGGTTTATTTGACACAGTTAGAAGCCACAACTCTAACTGCAATTCAGAACATGAAAAATACTTTCCACTGGATTCCTGTATTTTCAACTTCATCACTTGAATTACAATGATTTCTTGTTGTGCCTGAACAGAGCCCACAAACTCTGCAATTTACTGCTTCCTGCAACAGTCTGACACGGTCCCCTGTGGGAGAAAAATAAGTTAAACAGAAACTTTTTCCTCTTAAAGAAGTATATTGATCTTGCAGATGCTGAGTTGACTTACTGTGTTTTTCCTTAGAACACTTGCCTGCAGATTCACTTGAGTTAAAATGAGAGTCCTACCATATAATTTCCCCTAAAGCCTAAGCATTCTAATCTCTGTCAGTCACTGACATGCAGTTTTTCTTTTAAAGAAGAGATGTAATAGTATGAAACAGCTCCTCAATGTTCGCTAAATTCAGTATCATTATTTCCCAAGTATAACTGTTTCATTTCTCTCCAAAATCTGTGATTTATATGTGGCCTGAATTTCAAGTGCAATATATAGAAAATATAAATATTTAAATTTGAGATATAGTTTACACTGATCTTTCTTGGAGTGTTTTGCCTGGTTTCAAAAACCACAAGAGTGTAGCTTAAGTAGCCTGCTCGAGAGAGCAAATTCATCATGTGTCTACTTCTAGGCTCTCATCTTGTTTAAGGGCTAGCTACACTGTGGTAAATAACCCACAGATCTTCACAGAAGGCAATGCTGACTCACATTCCTTCTGGAAGAGACTTGCATCTTTTGGTACCCTTCTCCCTCTTTTACCCCCTTTTTCATCTGGTTTTCTCTGAGATAGTTAGGAAGAGGTTCTATAATCTCTGGAGGCGTCTGTGGTGTTTATTTGACACAGACTTATATTTCATCTTGACTGGACTCCTTTAGGTCAGTTTCTGTGTTCTGCTGTTAGCTACAATATGTTCTTCCCTACAGACTGTAATCTTTGTTTCCAAAGTGAGGATGACTCTTGGCATGTGCCCTGTAGACCCTGTGTTCTTACACTGCATGAGTCTGCCAGGATATACAAAGAGATATATATGTATGTATAGGTATGCAAAGGATATACAGAGAACATGTGACCATCAGCTTGACCTCAGTCAGGGAGCACACAGTGATTTTTCTCTCGAGGCAATCCTGTGGCCATCATCCGCTGTTTGCTGTGACAAGGCAGCACTGCATCAGTAGTGCAGTATGGTTCTCTCTGACTTCATGTTTGAGAATTGACCTTTTGTGCTAGGTAGTGTAAACATGAACTAAAAGTGGCAGTTTTGGTCCCAAAGGCAGAGGAATCTAATGTACTAATCTCTTATCTGTTGTTGAGTAGTTGATGTGTGCAGAATGTGTAGCTTGAAGGCAAAATACACTTCCAGGACACTTCCTTAACAGATCAGTGTGGCTCACCATCCAGGGTTACTCCCATACCCTCCCAGTAGGTTGCCTTATCCAAGTTGTTTGCAAATCAGTGCTGAAGTGATTTTATACTACCAGGTAACCTTTGCTTTTGTTCTGCAGAGCTGATGTGTCTGACAGACAATGACCCTGATGTGCAACTTGTGTTTCCACAGTAACAGACACTATGTTCAGAGCGAAAGATTTTCACTCCCCTTAGTGAATAAAGGGTGAAAACTTAATCTCAGACACTGTGTTTTACAGGTAATTGATTTTTAAAGATGACTTAGCTTCCTCATTTATGGCTAGGAAGCAATAACCCCCCCCTTCAGTTCAGAAATTGATCACAGAGGAAAAGAGTGAGTGTAAAATACTTTTAAAACCAGACATCACACTTCTCTATAATGGTGGATAACTGCAATCATTTTCCCTTCCTTCAGTGACAAACAAGGGAGATCATACTCTTGAGAATTATGCCTCAGCCCTTCAAATGCTACTTACCCTATTATGCAGCTTAATCAGAGATGATATTTGTTGGAATGAGCGAGTTGCAGACAGCCACTGGGCATTACTGTGGAATGAGGAGCAAAGGGAAGTCCTGCTTCATATTTGGCTTAAAAAATTGGACAGCCTACGGGGCGTAATGTGCCTGGCTCAGGCTGTGGTGACATGGAAGTTCATATAGCTGCTCCTCCTCTTGTGATATGAGTTGAGATCAGGCACAGATGCAGACCTTGCCTTCTCCCCTCCTCTCCTTCCTTCCCTGTTCTGCCATGAAGCTTTTCATGGTCTCTGAGGAGTTCAAGGACAGCTGTGGTGGCAGGAGATGGCTCTTCTGGAGCAATGCCTTTGCATTGCTGGGAAAACTAGAGAGAGGGAAAGGGTGAAGCCTTTCCCAACTAAAGAAAAGAAGCACAACCCAGTATTTAATGCAAAATCTGGGATAGCACTTCTGAGCATTCATTTCAGTGCAGCTGTGTTTAAAGGTCTCAGTGACTGTTCTCCTCAGCTTTTGGCAAAGACTCATTGCTGATGCTTTTAAGTGTATTTGTGCACAGAAAATTACAGACTGGTTTTTCTTTGCCAGCCTTAGATGTGAGCTAAAGATCCACCAATTCCTTTTGGAAAGAGGAAGGAGCATCTGAGTACATAGCTTGTGGAAAGGAGTTCCCAAAGAAAGTCTAATAGGTTGTGGCTATCTTGTGAGAAAGATCTGAGGCTTTTTTCCTTTAATACATCAGAGGTGAAGTGTTGAATAAGGAGGGGAGCAGGGCTCATGAAGAGAAAGAGGAGTCAATGCTACGCTCAAATTTAAAAATGAGCATTTTCAAGAATTTTAATGATCAGGAACAACTTATGAGACAGGAAAATTTAAAACAGCTTCCCTAAGTCTATCCAATGCTTCCCATGAATGCTACTAAAATTGTAATGCGTTTTCCCTTGGATTTTAGTGGCTGCAGGTAATTTTGCAGTACTGTGACATAACAAATAATTGAAATTTCTTCTTGAGATCCAGGTGGGAATGTTCTTCAGATTGTGTTCTTTTTAGAAGGAGTCTTTTGCTGGTTAGAAAAACAGGTTGGTGCTCACGTAACAAGTTTTGCAGTTTTCTCTGTGACACCTTATCCAAGTTACTGTGACAACTGTGGCCTTAGAGTTGTCTGCTTCACAGATGGGCAAATAATGTGATCATTAACGATATGTGCTGGGGTCAGAGGTTGGCTGATGTTTGTTTAATTGAGTGCCATGGCAGAAGCTGGTAGAGGAAGGGTTGCCATTGAGGGCATGTCAGAATACTGAAATAGGTCAAATCATTTGAGTTTGTCTTTCTTGCATCCGATGCAACTTTAGGGCTTTTTGTGCGGTGACTTTAAACCACTTTTTCAATTTCCTGGTGCTGAGCATGCTAAATCTATTCCTGTGCAATACTGAAACTTAAACTCAAGGCCCTAACATGTAAGACAACTACTACTGAATTTGGTATTTTTGAATTCTAATGAACTCAATTCTGCAGTGCTTTAGCATTTTCCTGTGCATCCAGTTAATGGGGAAAAAAAAGAAAAATAAGGTGAAACGTGAAGGAAGACAATTTTTCCCTAGTTTAAAACAATTCTGTACCAGAATGAGATGGCTGGCACAAGCCATTGATGAACACAAACCCAGAATGATGTGCCATTGCTGCTGAGTTTGCAGTGCAAGCTGAGAAGGAGACTGATATTCCTAGTTAGAGAGACGGGAATTTCCCAGTGTGCACAAAGTGCCAGTGGGTGCCAGGAACAGCAGAAGATCTTTAATGCAGAGAAGGGATTTAATGACTTAATGAACCTGCTGTACTGAATCAATCAAAACCCAGCAAGTAGAGGTTTTAGAAAAACATGCTGACTTCTGGCAAGAACTGCTTATTTACTGGACTTCACTTATTTTATGGGCTGTGATAGATCCATTACTTTCAGGTTATATATGAGGATAATTACCAGAATTTCAGTGAGGTAGCTGTCTCTTTATTTTCTGGGAAAAGTTCATGTATATACTGAAAAGATGTTCATTTATATACATGATTTGCCTTAGAGTACCCAAAAGCCTGAGGATGTTTTACCCAAGTCTTCTCCTTCTTCAAATATAGTTTCACTAACTGTGGGCTATAAAATCCAGGAGAAGATTAATAATGATAATTATGAGAAAAATAATATTTTTTGAACTAAGACTGTAGGGAGATAATCTGTTTATTGGCTGGAACAGAGACTCAGCATGCTTGGATTATATTACTTTACCACTATTTACCTTGTTAAAGAAGTGCAAAATATAAACATTTTCTTTTCATGTGTCATATATGTTAAGAAGTTTGCACTGAAAAAGAAGTGAGTGAACTGGAGACTCTCATAAAACCTGGAGAAGGTAATGGAAATGGTGGGCATGTAAAGGCAAAATTAGACAGCTTAGAGTATGCTTATAGGAGTGAAAATGCTGCCTTAGGTACTTAGACTACGATGTTATCCTGCAGCATAAACAGTCTACTTACAAGACAGTAATATGCATCATTTCACATCCATAGCTGAGTATTATGGGAACCTATGGGCATTCTTATAGTTGTCTACATGGTAAAGACTGAATACAAAACTCTTTGCAAACTAAGGTAAAAGTATTTTAATATATCATATAGGTCAGACCCAACTTAATCTCCATCAGTGTCTTAGCATAAGTAAAGTTGCATATAAAAATGGGTTTGAAATTTTGCACATCCTCCTCTTGCATAAGGCAGAATAGATTCCTTATGTCCAGTCAAGCTGGGACAATTTATAGCATCTGGCAGCTGAGCTATACATATTTTAAATGTATAGATCCAGTAGGGAATGTTATTTTTAAAACCTGCAAAGCATTGTTTGCAGAGAAAGGAAGCAAAAGTTATGTATTACAAAAAAACTCAGACATGCCTCGTTTTCAGTTTTAGAAACCTGGCCTATATTCCTTAAGCGGTTTGCAGCCACAGGCCAACTTTCAAGGGGAACACCCCACTCCCCGTGGGGAAGGATTTATGATTTTATTCAGGATGTATGAAACGCGATGATTTTGGCTGCTGTTCAGGAAACAGAAGAGGGGGGCAGCGTCTGCATTCATTTACACCCCTTTCAGTCTGCTTGTTGTCAATGAAGTTTTAATGACAATGAACAAAGGCAGAACGTGGGCTGCAGAATGGGAACTGTGTGCTTTGTAAAAATGGCAAAAAAAAAAAAAGCAAATTGCTGACCCTTCTGTGAGCAGAAGCTGCTGGTGCTGGCAGAGCTCTGGAAAACAAGGCTGCAGCTGAAAACAACAGTGGATTCCAAGAGCCCCCATTAGGGACCTTCCTTTTGGACCCTGAGTTCTCCTCTCTGACCTACTGAAATGATCTCTTATAATACAGTGTGAACTCAGCCTTTGGAAACAGATGAAGCCAGTTGTGTTTCCAAAATTCATGGATGTGCAGACAAGTAGCTGTATTCCTGGAATACGCAGGAACTTTTCATCCCCTGAGCAGCACGAATGGACTTCTATACATTTTGTGGGAAGTAGATTCACACGGAATTTTTAAAACCTAAGAAAAATTTGTGATATCCAGTCAGTTGAAGAAAATGCTTCCTACTGTTCCTCCTCACTGATAGTTTAATGTTATCTAACACAGGGTAATTTTCATTTAATGAAAGCAGTGTGTGTGGGGAGAATTGCGATCTAAAAGAAGCAGTTGCTGAGCCAGATCCCTGGCTTGCATCCATTGCTTTGCACCACGAGTACAGGCGGGAATTCCTCAGGAGCCTGGCCCCCACAGCACCCTCTTGCCCTGCCTTTCACAGGGGAGCACGCCTGGGGTGTAGCTGAGGCCAGGCAGGAGGGATACTCAGACCATTTGTGAACTTTGGCAAGCCCCAACTGCTGAAACAGCCTTTGGGAGGATGTTGCAGCTGAGTGCAATTTTGAAGCAGCTCTGTGCTGCTGAGTGGGGTCCCAGCAGGCCCCTGCGTGGGATGGAAAGTCCAGAGACTCTTGCAGATTTTTGTTGCTGCACCCAGGTCTTGCTGCAGGAGGTGTGGTGACTGAGTATCTGCACTGAAATACATGATCAGTAGCTTCAAAAGAGACACAGGGAGGCTTTGCTGGGTGGGAGTAAGCCCTGTGCCTATCACCTAAACATATCTGCATTTTGTAAGCAAGGCAATAACTTAATAAAACACTGGAAGGAACAGGTATTGCCTGGGAGGCTGAAAGTGAGAAGTGAACTAGTGAGCTGGGTTCCACCTGGGATCTGTGAGAGCCTTGAGGTCATTGACAAAGATGTCTTGACTTGAAACTGTAAACTTTCTTTGGGATGTGCTCTGCACTGGAATAATCCAGTATGGAATGATTTATTGGCATTTTATGCAGATAGAAGAGTCACTCTAAAGGCAGACAAATTCTATATTGACATAGGTTTCTTTGTGATGGAAATAAAATGAAATGCTTGTCTTGTTTTGCATCATGATGTAGCTTGAAATCTTCTACATGGCCTTGGAGAGAGAGAGAGAGAGTTCATACCCACTAGAGATGTACAATGTTATCATTAAATTTTTAACATAGTACCCAACACATGCTCATTATGGATCTCCTCACTGATCAACAAAGAGATTTCACAGCCTCAAATTAATTAAAGAGCAGCAGCAATGCAGCAGCATGCTCACATGAAACCAGAAAATCACCACTAGAAAGGTTAGCCACAGAAAATTAAAAATTTGAGAGACTCACACTACTAAGCTGCTCATGTCTTTCTTCCTTTTCATGTACTAATATTCCTTAAATACATGGTAAAATATTAAAATGTAATTACAGGGTAGCTACTTGACTGGAAAACTTTCCCTCACCTGTAATATACATCCAGCTGCTTTGTTAATATTGCCATTCAGGTACAATTTGAAATCAGCAGAGAAAGTTATTCCAGAACCTGCACCAGAAGGTCACAAACTCCCTTTGAAAGCACTGATACTTCCTTTTGTTCCCTCTTATGTATCTGATTACAAATTACTAAATCCTACTGCCATTTGAGAACTTTTAGATTCTAATCAGAACTTTGATGAATGTGCAGCACAATAATGCAGATGAGTGATGTCACCCTTTATGCATACAGCAGCATGCACGGATGAAAAAGTGGAGGAACCATTCAAAAGCTCTGGGACCTTTGTGATCTAGGAGCTTCCTTTGTAATCTGTCGTGACTGTAAATTGTTGCCTAACAACTTCATGTTGTTAAAATGTCTGCTTAAACATTTTAAAAAACTCTCACAAATACAAAATATTCTGCTTAAATGGTGAAGAGTTGCCTTTCTGTTGTTAAAACAGAATAAAAATCTGGGATAAGGAAATGTTACAGAAGTTGACTTGAATAAGTAAGAAGGAAACATGAGTAAGTTCAATGATGTCAGCATTAAAGATCTTTTCTTCACCATTTAGGAATCAGGTCACTTCCTAACACTTTGTGCTGCAGTATAAGAGACTGTTTATTAAATTAAGTAGAGCTAAATGTCATAGCCTTTTTTCATGTAATGAAATGTAAAGTAATGAAAGGAAAATCATGTAGACAGGTATTAATAGATAAGCAAAAAAGTCTTAAAAGGTAGGATGTTTCCATAAAATGTAATGAAACCAAGTGATTGAAGTCAAAATTGTAAGCATAAACATAACCTGTCACTTTTCTACTGCAGATGATATAGTCCTGACCTGTTCTTATAGTTTGTTTAATCCATCTGTATACAGTATTTTCATTGGGTATGAAAACTCCATAGGACTTTCTTAGTAAAACCTGCACTGAAGGGATGTGAGGACAGTGCTATGAATTCAGGAAGGGGAAGAAATGCAGAGATCTGACTCTTTGATACCTACTCAACACCAATTGGTAAGGGATAATTCCTGTCCATTCCAATAGTATTTCTAATTCTTTGCCTGTGGTTTTGCATTATGGTGTCAATGTTCTTTGAATGTGGATTAGGAAGGAGTGACCTTGCCTTATTTTAAAACATACGCCACTAGTCTGGG
The DNA here is from genome assembly GCF_000695815.1 of Acanthisitta chloris. Taxonomy (NCBI): domain Eukaryota; kingdom Metazoa; phylum Chordata; class Aves; order Passeriformes; family Acanthisittidae; genus Acanthisitta; species Acanthisitta chloris. The sequence goes on from NW_008660443.1 coordinate 33,853, forward strand.
GTAATTAGGGAATTTCCTGTAAAAAGAACTTTCCTGCCCACCCCACACTGTGCTTGGGTAGTTGTGTGTGTCGTTCTGAGGCTACCCGAGTAAGGGAATTGTAACCAAAGCATACTCAATGCTACATGGTGAAAAGAAACTTCTCTGCAGAGGTGCTGTAACCTGAAAGCAGCTATCTTTTAATAACCTTCTTCCTTTTCTCTGCCATGGAATTCTGACATTCCTAACACTTTAGGCTGGTGCACCTGAAATGTACAGGAAAAGGAAAACAATTCAGAGTTGTCTGAGTCTCTTAGCTATTCTTTCTCCCTCTTAGGTAATCAATGCTGCTTCTTGGTTGCAAATGGGATTAAGCAATCTACTGTGCTTATATCAAACTAGTGATTCAAATAGTGTAAAAATACTAAGCCATTTGCAAGTCTGCCATGAGAAGTGAACTATGGTACTAGCTGTGATGACAGTTACTCATTCAGTGTAGTTTGTTTTCAGCTCAAGAACTATAAACCAGCTTCTGCACTCTTGGGAATTAAACCTATATCCCTTATTTTTCTATGCCCTTCTTTCTGAGTGTGTATGTATACATTTACACAAGTGCAGTTGTCTCTGCTCTTTTATCTGGGAAGCCCATTGTTTAAACCGAATGCTTTTCCCCACTACAAGTAGGTTTTCCTTGCAGGGTCACTTTGATTATGGCAGTGCTGTCTTTTCAACACTTAAGCATGTCATGTCACCACATGATTAACATTTAAAGCCACAGCAGGCTGGTTTTCACAGTGAAAGTCAGTTTTACTTGCAGACTTTGTTCCCTTGTTGATTGTAATACGGGAAGTCACTATCCTCTAACTGGACAAATTTGCTTCAAGTGAGCTTGAAATGAACACAGGCAGTAGCACCGTATCAATTCGTATCATTCCCCCTCCTTCCTCTTCTTCCATCATGCCTAATACATCTGATGCATTTTAAAAGATTCTGAGCATAAGATAAGATGTAAGAAGTCTCCAGTTGTTTTGAAAGAGATCAGGGAGTCTGAAACATTGGAAGGGGTCACCTTGAATCTGTGTAAGCATGAGAAAGGCAGGCATGGTAGCCCAGAAGGTCTTTCTTTATAAATTTTATGCTATAAAGAGGGGCATTACTGTTGCTTGGAAGGAAAGGTTTTTATGATCAGGAGCAGAAGAAAAGGATTTAGAATTGTTAATATACTGCTTGAGTGCTTAGCCATTTATATTTACAGAAATTGCTTCTGGAAAAAAAAGTCCTTCTCCTGCCAACATGTAGGAAAAATAAAGGCTGATTGAATTAAGTCTGGGAACCAGTTTGATTAGAAACTGAAACAAATCTCCTAGGACTCTAGAAGCCTAGTTCATTTGTGGCATTCCTTCCATACTCTAATGGGCTCTAATGCTTGATACTGAATGATAAGAAATGCTAGTTTCTGAAAACAGCTGTTGTGGGTTTGGCAGTTTGGAACCACATTTTGAGAGCTGAATGTAAACCATAAATATGTGGAAATGCAGGCAAGTCAGATTGTTCCTCCAGATAGGATTGGGACCAATGGTCATTGTTTCCAAAATGCTCACAGAAAAGTAGTAGAATTACATCTTTTATTTTTGGAAAGAAAAGCAAGAACACCATTATTCCAGTGAGTGATACTGTGTGAAAGGTCTGTGGCTTATAACAGGCACTTGGAGGTACCACATATCAGCATTTTGGTATTTTCTGTGCACTGAACTGTAGCCTAGTGCCATTATGCTGGGATGGTGCTGGTATTGCTTCAGAATCTGATGAAAAGAAAAGCACTTGGTTCTACACTCATGTTCACATAACTCAGGCCTTCAAAGACCCAAAAAATCATGACCCTGCTTTCTAACTTTTCCATCACTCATTAAAACTTGTAAGGGATATTTGGCTCTTAGTGTCTTGCAGAGCTTGGAGTCTTTCACCTTCAGCATTGTTCCAAGTGCAAACTTTGAAAATGAGTTTCTTGAGGCACTTTGTGGGGCACAACTTGGGAGCTGAGAGCGACAAAATCCTTTGGTTATGAGATGCAGCAGTGGGCTTCACTTCCCTGCTCTCTCCTTCCTGTTATTTCCAGTCATCACAGTTAAATTAGGCTTAAGCACCTTGGGCCATCCCTGATGTAACCCATAGGTCAGACTTGTGTGTCGCAGTCCCAGAACAGACTCTGGTTTTGCACATTTTTAAGCAGAAAAATGAAATTTTTCCTTTATTGCTAATTGCAGAGATAGTATTTTCAAAAAGCAGCTTTGCAATAACAAATACATTTCACAGGTAGCTCTGTTTTGCAGGTAGCTCTTTGAAAATGGCAAATTAACAATGATTAGCATTCTATATAATGTATAATTATCTATTATTTACAGAATAGAGAGTGAATAGTGGAAGTAAAGATCATGCTATAACCTGCAGTAGGTAAAGTGCTAGAGAAGAGCATGTTTTAATGTGGCCGCTTCTTAGATCATTTGGAAATTGTGGGAAAGTATTTCTAAAAGAGAGCCTTGATAGGCACTCGATTTTAAACTGAATTTCATGAAGTAAACAGCACAATTACTAATGAACACTGACTTCATTTTTGAAATCTTTAAACACCTGGGTTTTGGTATTAGCTAATCATAGTAGAGTCTTGTTATGACTTTTGACATGTTACATGTCAGGACTTCACAATGTAAATTTAACCCACATTTTGGAAAACAGGTTTTCACCCACTTTTGTGTGCAATGGAATGATATCTGTTAATTTTGCAACAGTTGCAAAGTGCAATTTTCCAGGGAAAAACATGTGAAGAGTTATGTTCATAAGGTGTACAGTGGCAGTTTGCATACACAAATTTTGTGCAAATAGACATGTAAAAATGCCACGTGGTGTAACCTGGAAGTGTAATGTATGGAAAACATGTGTGTAGTTCTGAAAAACACTTTTTATAACCTGACTTTCTTAGGCAAATTCACCCTGTTACACCAGGATGATACACTGAAGGCAGTTCTGTTTTCTGTATTTGCAACTCAAAACTTCTACCAAGAAAAAAATAGATTACTAGAAGCATTTGAATGATATGTGTTCCCAAATAATTTAACATAAAAATATAAAATTTATTAATGTTATTCAGGAAGTAGGTGAAATTTAAAATCGATGAGCTAGCAGGTTCAGGTGAAGGTTATGTGACATTTACCAAACATTTTTGTGACACAAATGTGTGGGGACCAGATGGAAATGATAGGGGGAAGATGATGGTGTATAGCTGATGTTTCAATACATTCCTGCACATTTACTGTGGTTTCTGTTTGGTTGTGTGTTTGATGGGATCTGCTGGATGGTTCCACACTCACTGGAACACTATGCCCAGCGCAGTCGTGGGTGCACTTGATGTTTTTATGGCTGTTGGTTTAAACATGTAGAATGCCTAACCTCCCAAAAAGAGCCCAGATAATTTTAAAGGGTTTTAAGGACACAATTTTGGTCTCAGGCTTAGAAAAAAAAGAAAGGATTCATTTAACACTGGAGACTAAGGAGGAAGAAATGAGGCTGGGACTTTTCCTTTTCCCAGGCAAAAGACAGGCAAGAGAAAGTGACAGAAAACATTTGATTTAGTGACATGAAGAAATGAGTATAAATAGAGCAAAAAAAATGCCGTCAGACATATTGGGTTTTTTTTGCTTTCCATGCCCCATAAGCAGAGCAGTCAATAGGCAGACAACTATACCACCAGGCACTTTAGATTACATTAGGGTGCAAGGCAAGCTTTACTCTCCATGGTTTATGATATCCTTTGAACCCTCTGAAAGGATAAATGGTATAATTTGTGATGTGACTCATACAGGAAAGCAGATAATCAGTGGTGTGCCATAATGCAAGTGAGAAAAAGACAAAATAACAGTCAAGGAGTGCTTACATTGTATTCCTTTTATCTTCTGATATTGTTTATCATATTAGTATTATCATTATTATTTGCTAATGTTATCATATCACCAATGACAAAAATTCAAGGCTTGGAGCCAGGATCATAGACAAAACAGCCTAATGCTTATGGCAGTTTCTTCCTTTGTTGGTTATTAAATCATTTCTGTGAATGAAAATGATGATAACAAGAAGGAGATATGTACACCATGCTGGGACAAATTTCCTGCCACACCATGAGTGATGCGTATAACTGCCTTTTGCTGCTGCAACGATGCTCTTGGGTGGAGGGAGCCTGAATGAGGACCTGAATGAATGTGGCTGGAGTGACCTCCTGAATTGCACTGTTAGCACTGAGAAGATAGAGCCTAATTTAGTTCTTTGGACTGCACAGCTTCCTGTGTACTGATAAATGAAAATGCAAGAAAATAGATCTGGCAGGGCTGGGAGGTGTTTGAATTGAAGTTTCAATATTGATTTTCTATGGGGATATCAGTTTTACAGTAGTTGAAAACTTCTTGGCTTCCCATCTGTATCTGCTTTTTGCTGCCTTTTCTCTTTCTCTGTTTTTATTTATTAAATTGTGCTAAAGGGCATCAGAGCAAACCCCTGATGAAAATGAAGTGTCCTGGTTTTTCCAATAAATGAATAATAATTTTAAAATACTCTATCATCTGCAGTTGTATGGAGAGCCTTGAGCTATGCTGTATGTCATATTTTTCTAAAACCCTTCTGTTAATACTTTTGCAGGCAAACTTGAGAACTCCAAGAATTAGCTAATGTTACACTAGTAAAAATGTCCCTTGAAAAAGACAGTTATAAGGATCATTTCTACTGGGGATTGCATTTGGTCATGTTTTTTCCATTAGGTCATGCTTCTGTGGAGTTCCTAGACTCTTATTGGAAGATCCTGCTGGCTCTTGGACTCTGATGCAGAATGTCTCTTACGTTCATTAGTAGCTTATATTGGAAGCAGAGGCTTTTGAGCTTTTCAGCTGTAATTCAACAACATTAGTCTTAGGCAGGAAAGTGAAAATTTATTTACTGAAAGTAAAATATTTGTTTTGGCCAGAATGCAATTTTTGGCACTAGTACTGACGCCTGTTAGGTCAAATTTTGGTAGTAGACTACTAAGGCTGTGATTACAAACACAGGCGAATTCAATAAAAATTCAAGCTAGTCTCATTCTTCTTGGTGTAAATCCGGAGTGTTTTAGTGAAATCTATTGCTATCTGATGAAACTTTCTGTTTCTAGGGTCTGCCAGTCTACACAGCCCAGAGTGCATATATTTAGATTTTCTCCTTTCTCATAGAAAGTGAGAAAAAATAGCCAATCCACTTTATAAGTAATCAGGTGCCAACAACCCATGTTACTGATGTGACAATTATCTGTTTTAGTAATTATGGCAGCAGCAACAATAATAATGCAAAAATGATCTCCAGAGGGAAGTGACTATTACTGTCCCTTCTATGCAGACAAACTGAATCCAAGCACTTCCACATAAGATGGAGATGAAACGTGTGCAGGCAAATGATGAGTTATTCCACATGCATAGTGTTATTTGTGAACTTTTAAATGAAACTTTGCTGTGCTTATACTTGTGGAGGTAATCAGACCAAGATTGAGTACTTCCCATCCTTACAAGATAAAAACCCTCTATGTGCTTCACAGGAGATTAGTTTAGTAAAGAACATTTACTTCATTGCACTATAAAAACTCTCACAATTTTCTGCTTGTGCATAATGGGACAACTTTTCCTTTTTGTTTTCTAGGTGCTCACCATCTTCATGCTTCCTTTTTCAAGAGGGCAGCAGTTACCAAGAGTCATACAGTTCCTGCAAAAATTGTCCTTATATCTTGCCTTTGATGGCTCAGAGAAGCTGGTAAGTTTGGAAGTCCATAAGAGTTAGTTTCCATGTTTTCCAGGACTGTGTAAGCAGTCAATGCTGGTATTTCACACAGTGGTCACCTGGTAGAGAGGTGTGACTACCTGTGGATGCTGGGCCATGTAGAGCTCTTGTCACTGCAGTATTGGCACTCTCATTCAGAGGATTAGCTCAAATTTTACTCACTCCAAAGTTTCTCCTCTCTTTTGAGTGTACCAGATTTTCCAGTTTTGATTCCTTAAATTGAGACATTGGAAATGGGAGTCAGATACTCAGACTTCATAGAATAAACTTGCTGTGGAGGCTCTGGGCATGCTGCACTGATAATGTCAACTACCCCAACACAGATGCTTCAAGCTCAGCAGTGGGTATCTGGTTTTAGCAGCTAAGCCTAAGGGTTCTGGTTTATACTTTTAGATCCAGCCTATGGTTTTCCATGACAGACATTATTTAAACAGCTATTAGGCCTTCAACAAATTGCAGTGGAAAGATCAACAGAGCATGGAGAAGCTCTGTTTACAAGGTACCAGGACCACTTGCATAACAAACCTGTCAATGATTTATAAAGTGTACAGATACAGTACCACAGAAAGTCTCACTCAAAACATTTGGTTACTCATTACCGTGTTATTTCAGTGATCTTCTCATCTTACTGGATGTGCTGGACAGCAGGAAAGCCTTGCCCATCTCTTTAGCACCTGATGATCCTTGCACAAGTTTGTTGCCCTCTCTGTAAATGAATGTCAGCTTTCCTACAGGAGTATAGGACTGCCTACTGAAGTACAATGCCTGTTTTATTTGAATGCTCTCTGGGAAACAGTTTAGAGAGCATCCATATCAAACTGTTTCTGTGCTGCAGTATTTGTACCTCAAAGAGTTAGGTCAAGGGTTTTGGATCAAAGCCTAGCTGAGACTGCACACATCATGGGGCCCAGGGAGAGAAGCATTAAATTTCTTGCTTAAAATTGGCTGTTAAATGCAAATGAATCATCCTTTGTGTTATATAAAATCCAAGCTGAGTGTTCTGTATTTTCTTTAGGCAGCAACATGTTGAACAGACTCCCCTTCATTTCAAGGTCTTTCGATCAGGCTCTTGATGAATTCATTAAACTGTATATTCATTATAGGTGATGAAAAGTATATAACCTTTCCGGAAAGGAAGTGGTCTGCTCCATAAATAAATCTAGTCCTGTAAATTAAAGATGTGCTAGAATGAAATACCTGGATCCAACAGTGCTGAAACTCAAGCAAGGCGATTGTTGTAATGGCAGCTTTGGGAAGGAGTCTACTCACAGTGGAATGGATGAACCTTACAAAGTGCCCTGATGGTGTAAAAATTCAGGATGTGTGGGATCAGGGGAAAAAGTAAATTCCAGAGCCAAGTCCCTTGTGGAGGAAGCTCTGCCAGAGTTGCTCTTTTGCTATATATTAAGATCTGAACATGACCTCAGATCAAAAGCACTGCAGTACTATACCAACAAAGAAGCCTAATGAGTAAGAAAATTCTGATTATCTGAGAGGTCATCTCTTATGATCTGTGTCCTTTAGGAGATCAGAGGGGAACACTCTCCTTAGTTAGTTGCTCTATTTAATACTGAATCCAGTGCTTTATGTGTTGTGTTCCTCACAGCTGTGAAAACTGGCTCCAGCAGTGAAACCACCAGAGTAGTCCAAGGAAGAACTAGTAAGTCAACAAGTTTCTCATATCCATGGGGGCCAGAAACATGGAAAAGTCCATGGTATTTCTTACTGTTATTTTCAAACCAACTACTATCAGGTGGCAACTAAGTACTTAACCAGATCCATATCCAGTAATGTCAGGTGAGAAACAGCGGATGTACTCCTGTGCAAGAAGGTCAGGTATAGCCTTTGCTGTATCTTGTTAGTGATTTTCCTGACATGACTGTGCAACTTTGGGTTTCTGTGGGTTATATATCATATGTATCCTTAATCAGAGACTTCAAAAAAGCCCAAATCCCCTACTTATATTATCAAGATTCCAACACTTCAGCGTTGGGTTGTTTTGCTTTGTTTTGTTTTTCCACTGCCCTACTTTGAGATGATCCATGAAACTTTGCATACTTTGGTTCTAAATGTAAGTGCACTGCAGATTTGATCCAAGGCACAATTCTCTGACCTTTCTCTCAGTTGCAGCTTGTTCATGGTCTCATTGTCAAATTTGTTGGCAGAGGGAGCTGACCACAACTGGTGTCCTCCACAGCACTTGCTATAGTGGTTGGATGCCAATGAAGAAAGTTTTATGACAATGGCAATGTTGCAGCATCTCAGTGGTTTCTTTTAATGATTGGACACCATCCAGTCACAAACACGCTAGGATACAGATTTAATCTGTATTTGTGGAAAAATGAATGTCCCTGTTAAGACCTAAGCAAATCCTCCTCAGTACTGACTGTGACCAAGGTATAAGCCAGATCAAGTATGGATAAATTAAGGTTGACCTCATATAACAGTTCATATGAAAGCTGTACTGTATTAAATCTGTAGTTGTTTTTACATTGGAGTACCAATTCATGATACAACCAACTTAAACCTATTAATTACTACCACATTTTCAGTTTTTTTTAAAATCGGGACTCTCCCCACTCTCTCCCAGTTATTCGATTTTGATCTTGTGGAAGCAATTCTGCTCTTGATGAAACTCTCAGGAGCCCTGCAAAGCTACTGTAGACAAAGGGGCTACAGTCAGTCACTTACCAGACACAATGTACATTTTTTTTTTTGTGGTTTAATGCAGACTCAAAATATGACCCACATTTTAAAATTTTTAGCATGACAAGTCATGTACCCCCACAAATCACCCTGTTGTCATCAGGGTCTTAACAAAATATACTTCTTGGAGAAAAAGTAGACTTATACAGTTAAACAAAGCACATTACAGAAGAAGGAGAGGAAAACCCACAGAGGGGAAATTACTGTACTACTTATTAGTGCCTTCTAAAAATCTCTCTTCTGTGCTTAAAATATTAAATAGGAGCCTGGAAAAAAATGTAGTCTTCCTGCAAGAATGTATTGCTTCCTTCAACATAAATATAGTGCCTTAAACTGCAAGTTTGTCAGTGCATGAATTGTATTCTTATTGTGGTGCAAGCAAATGCTTCGTGCTATTGAAAGAGTTTTCCTTAATAAAATGCAGAGGCTAGAATGTTAAATCTTTTGAAGTTGCTCCTAAAAATGTAATATTTAGCTTGAGAAGCAATAGTGAGGAAATGAACATGATAAGAGCTCATTCAGTAACAGCCCTAAATTGATTATTTCCTTCCTTATGTAAACTTATCAGTCAGCCCTTTGGGCTCACTTCCGAATACCAGCTCAGCACAAGAGTCTTATCACAAGGAAATGGAATGTAAAAGCCCTGACAATTTTGATAAGGCACGTACTTTGGTTATGATCCTATCTCTCCTCCCTCTTAAATAATTCATCTGCACTAAAAGGGGAGATGCCCTCCTTCCAACTTTTGTATAAATAAAAGTGGGTGTTGTTATGGTCAGAATAAACCCTGGTTATTTATTCTGATGGTTTTTCAGCATATTCTTAGGTAAAGAGTCTAGACGATATAAGCAGCTTTGGGATGGTATAGCATAGTAAATAGATTATTTCAGAGACACTTGTATATGTTCTTGACACAATCTAAAGGTTTTCCACAGAGTGGATACCATAGGAAACTCAAAGCTCTCTGGTTTTATTTGCCATTATCTATTTGCCACCTTTACCCCATTCCTGATGCTGTGGGTCTCACATCTCCATGTGATGGCAGAACCCAGTCTGAATAAGGATCCAACAGTTCACAGTAGAAAAGCCAAACATACAAACTAAAAAAACACAACCCACTACACAAACACCAAACCACACACTCATACATAAGGCAAAAGAAAACTGACAAGCAAGCTCTACCCACCAGCCACCACAGCCTAAAACTCCAGTTTTAGCAACCAAAAAAACAGCAAAGCAGCCCAAAATACAAATTTAACTTCATTCATTTGTCCCAGTAAAGTAATAATTTAAAAGGGTATGTAACAAGTTTTGTGGTTCACTGCATACCAGGACAGCAAAGCCTGATAAAAGTACTCAAATGACAGTACTGTTTTTGTTTGAGATGTGATGACATGCTCCTTAAGCAAATGTTATAGGCAGCAAATCCATGACCCAGTAAAATACACTCCAGACCATCAAAGTGGTTCTACAGCTTGACGAAATCCACTTTTCTCTAGCAAGAATGACCTAAAACTCTTCAGAGGGAAAAAGAAAAAAAAAGTGGTGGAATTCAGAAAGAATGTTTTTTAAGCAAACAGTGACATACCAGAGTTGAGTGTAACTTTTCCAGTGAAACCTAAAACTAAGTCAAACTTACCTGATTTACTTTTTCCATAGAAACTCAAATCATGAGTTGTTTTATGCTAATTAGGGAAAAGCTGTGACTGAGGCTGAACTGACATAGGATTTTGATTGGCTGCTTAGCTAAATCTCCTCTCAGGAATATTTATCATCAGAATAGCATCTCATCATCATAAATCAGGAGGATCTTAATCCTGACAGTGCTGAAGTGCATGGCAAAGATACTATTGATTTTAACAGGGTTAGGATTTCTCCAGAATTTTCATGATGCTTTGCACAAGGAAGGCCTTAGACTGTTTCACAAGACATCCTAAATGCTTTCTGTTGAAGAAATGTTGTGATGGCAAGTCTGTTTGGTGATAAAAGGTCATGGAGCAAATCCAGAATGCACTTACATGGACGTGAGCACCAAGGGGAAAGGAAGACTTTCCGATGGAATGCTTGGGGTCAGAGTAGATGAATCTATGCTGCCTTTGCTCTTTGTGCACAATATGAACTTTAATAACTTTGTGCTTTCTATGCTGTACTGATACCACCACATGAGTAACAAACTGTGCATACCAGTAAGAAAGTCTTGTTAATGTTTTTGGAGAAAAACAAATCAGAATTAACAGGGATAAGGAAAAAACTCTACACTTGCCAGGTGAATGCTAGGTAGCAAAATAAAAGAGGGTGTAACTGCATTGCCTGTCGCTTATTTCTTTGAGCTTACAGCAGCAAAGTCCTCAGGGAAAGGAATTACAGTGGGAGATATTATCTTATTTTACTGCCATATTTCCTATCTTAAATTAATAGTGAGTAGGATTTTCATTATAATTTATATAATTTTTCATGAGTCTATTTTGTTATACAAGCAAGTAAAGAGCACTTTGCTGCTCCATGAACCCTGGCTAGTTTTATGTAGTTTAAATTAGGGCTTCAAGATATTAGTGAGGTGGACAAATGCTATTACCGCAATTCTCAATCCAACAACCAAGCTGGTGTTCAGAGCAGAGAGCAGATGGAAGGGCTGGGATTTTGCACCCGTTCCTGTAACTCCATAGGGGAACAAAAAATTAGTGACTTCAGATACTCTACAGCAATTGGCTGTAGTGTGCATGGGAATTGCTTTATGATACGGAGCTCAAGCATTGCAGAAATGCAGAGCAAATAATCAGATCGTCTTAACAAGGCCACGCTGGACAGGTCTTGGAGCAACCTGGTCTAGTGGAAGGTGTCCCTGCCTGTGGCAGGGGGTTTGGACTAAATGATCATTAGGGTCCCTTCCAACCCAACCCATTCTAGGACTACACAATCTGTGTTCATCATAGGCTTTATTGGTAGAGGGTGGCATTACACTAATCAGTCACTGATTGCTTGAAGGTGTGGAACAGGGTAAATTTAGAGGGAGCTTTCAGAGATGGTTCCCAGCAAAGCTCAGTTGTCCATTTGTGATCTGTGTGGCTGAGTTGCTTCAGGCTGGGTTCCATCACCTTTTCTGAATGGAGCACTATGCTGTGAGAAGAGGAAAAATTTTGTGGTCTGCTTAAAGGCAGCAGAATTGGTTGTTTATTTAGGTCAAATAGACTCAAGTACTTGGAGACCTGGAGAGCTTATGTAATTCACTGGCATAGTATGAAGGAGCTACATATTGGAGGAGAGAAGATGGAGTAACTGCACACTCTCTGAGCAGGTGTCTGATGACATTTCATGGTGACCTGGAGTCAATTGTGTGGCCAAAGACTTTCTAATAAAAAGATCTGCAGAGTCCCATTGAAAAAAGGCCCACACGATTCTCCTAAATACTTAGAAAAGCAGATCAAACCAGAAAATTAAAAATATTTGCATGTATTGTGCTTATTAATAATGAGATTTTGGAAACACATGGTGATGACAGGCCAGTCTTCAGGCTTCTGTACTGCTTTGAAAGAATTTGGGGTGATTTCATATTTCAGGTATTTTAAAAGATAAACCAGTACATTTTAACATCTTGGAACTTGCAGGAACTGTTTTAAGGTGTTCAGCTTGTCTGTTTGGGTTAAGTAGAAAAGCATAAAGTCAAGCTGGATTATTAACTAACAATAGATAAGTTTCCTTCTTTGCTGAACAGCTACACATTTATGAAAACAAAAATGAATGCATGTGCAACGATTCCATCAGGTAATTATACTTTTATAGTCAAAATTAATTGCAAAATAGTTTTCCTTTACTTGAATTCAAATTTTGAAAGAGCATTTCTGTTACTTTGCTTTATCCTTTTTTTTTACAAGCTACACTTTTATCACCAATTAAATATAATTCCTGCTAATAAATGATCCGTTTTCTGCAATGCTGCCAGTCCTGAAGAGTTGCTGTAAAAGATGCAAGTCTTGAATCAAAATGTATTTATTGTGTACTGCAACTCTAGTGCTGGCTATGTATTTATTAGACATGTGAAGCTCCATCATACATTGTTCCTGCAGTTCGACAAACAAATAAGAGGTCAGGTGAGCAACATCTGTTCACTTTGCAGGCTATCACAAGTTTCAAGGGAGTGGTAACTCAGGAGACTGTGCCAGCTGGTGTGATAAGCCATGAGGTGACATACATGCAGGGCTCTGTGACAGACTTGAGCGCTGAGGAACAGTGCAAAGGTTGTGTAACATGGTGAGGGCAGTGTGTAGCTGATCCCTGTGAGAAGGTTCCCAGGGAAGGGTTGCAGTCTATTTTACCTATGTGCTTCACATGGCAACATCATGCTTTGAAAGCAAGTTATTATCACCTCCTGGGTTCATCATCTCAGTGTTGTTTAGAGCCTGTGACTGGAAGGGTTATTGGCAGATCAGGTGCAGGTTACCTTTCTGCTTGCTTGAGAACCAGCTGTTTGCAGGCAGCCTGGGGCTATTTAGCTTGTGTTTTTGTTTCTGTGGACATATAATACAGGTGAGACAATCGAGATCTGAATCTCTGCCAATATAAGTGGTAAAAATAACCTGGTGCAAACTAGATTCTTGTCCATTTCAGATGACATAATATGATCAGGCAAAAGATACGATCTACAATCGTATTAAATTGACTTCTGGCTTAATAGGGTTTTTCAATGTGGCTTTTTTTCATGACCCCACGAGCGACATAACAAAGAACATTGCACACCAATCTCTGAAGTCGCTGTATTCAAAATGTAAGTTAAATTCTCCACTCTGCAGAAGCTGTACTATGGAGCAGACTCATTTCCTCTTTTGGTGAGTTAATCTCGTAAATTAGCATGACAACAAAACCTGAAGAAGCTCCCCCCCATTCCATTTCCTTTTCTTTTGTGGTAGATCAGTTTTTCACAGGACGTTCTTTGTTTCTGGAACCAACTCTTTGTTTTGCCAAACTTGGTTCCACCCCTGTGTCTAGTAGAGACCTGTTACAAGATGTGTTCCACCAGCTGGGAACACGCACAGGCAACAGAAACGCTTTCCTTACAAAAATGTCTTTGCAAGCGTTTTATCTGTTCCCCACCCTAAAGAGGAAAGATTCTGTTGAAAACAAGCAGACCTGTATGCATTCCCCTTAGGAAATTCTCCTTAGTGCCTTCAAAATCTGTTCCTACAAATCTGCACTTGAGGAAATGGCCTATACATCTAAATAGGTGAAGAGATTTCTCAGACATCTTCCATCGTGATCTGTGACACTTTGGTGCTAGTCATTTGTACTACCATGGGAGTATATTTCTAAAGGAGCATGGATTGTTCTGCTTTTAATGGCTGCAGAACCTTGAGTCAGTTCTGTGAGGTACATTTTGCTTAATTGCATCTACTATCAGAGTTTCCATTCCTTCAGATACTGGATTCCCTACAGTGATGGAAACTACATTTTCCCTCTCATAACCAATAACAACTGTAATCTACACTGTAGGGTGTCACTGACTCAAGATTTGCATATCCAAAGGTGACTTTATGCTGATGCAAATACATGGATATTCCCAGGGTCTGCATTGCCCTGTGGAAGTTTCAAGAGGAAAGCATGATAACAGAAGATAAAGAATCATAGAATTTAAGGGTTGGAATGGACCTTACATGCAATGGGCAGGGACATCTTCTCACTAGATCAGGTTGCTCAAGGCCTCATCCAGCCTGGTGTTGAACACTGGCAGGGTTGGGGCAGCCACAGCCTCCCTGGGCAAACTGTGCCAGTGACAGGTATATGAAGGAGTATTAGAGTATTAGAAAGGGTTCTTATTCAGTTGGAAACAAGTCTCACCAAGCCTCAGATGCATTCTTTGTGAACGGAATGGCAGCAGAAAAAATGTTCCAAAGGAACTGACTGTGGATAAGATGTGATTCAGGCTCATAGAAAAATTTGTTCAGTATACCATCTTTTGCAGAGGGCATGTTTTCATAGAAGGTAGTGCCATGAATGGGTCTAAGATAAAAACTATTATTAGTATAAAAAAAAAAAGTCAGTAACCTCTGTGTCTTATCCTTATGCACCTGTCCTGGTGCCATGTAGATGGTTTCTGCATCACGTCTGCTCTACAGAAAACGAACATGCTTTTTAATTGTCTGGGGGCTTGCTGAGAAATTGGTTTGTTAGGGTTGCTGCCAATTAAAGAAGATCTCAGTAGTCAATAATTTCTTTGTCTAAAAGAGGTCATTAAATTTGATGATAGAAGCTGTCAATGTATAAAAATATACAACTGAATAGAACGTGAGAACAAATGCTGACAAGTGTGGTATAGAGCCAGTGCTCTTGACAAGACACAGGATTGAATTGAACAAATGGCTCATAAAGCTCATGTAGCAGGAGGACAGTAAAATCCTTCCTTTAAGGTGATTTAGCTTTTTAGTAAGCATTTATATGGAGACAGGGGTCTACCCTGGTGGATGGGGGTGCTTGTTTTGACCAGGCACTGCAGACAGTGCTGCAATATAACTTCAGTTTATTATGGCACTAGAACTATAAAACTGTGACAGTCTTTTTATTTTTTTCCACTCGAAGTGAGGTTTGTTGCTAACCAAAAGGGCACAGCCATACTTTTCCCATGTCATCTCTGCATCTTTTGAAAAAGCTCACTTTGTGCTAAATGACTGCAAGGGAAAATATGGAGTTAACTATAGAGGTTGATCAGTAGCTCACAACTACAGTAGCTCCACTTAACATACAAAAAAGTTAAAACAGTTACTCCATTCTCTGTCTCATTGATTAGCATTATCCAGATGATAAAAATTAGTGATGTCCAGTTTCCTGGGGAACAAGAGCTGTGGTGGGTGTAGGGAGAACCCAGGTCAGGAGCCCTCCCATGAAGAAGAGGATCTGACCAATGCCCCAAGTAGCAGATAGCTACGGTGACTTGGTCCTAGGAGATGGTTACCTCTGTGGATGGGTGTGTGTGTTTGACATGTGGAAACCCCAGTTCCCTTCAAGTCAAGTTTCATTCAGACTGGTGACCATGTTGGACTGGGATGGCAAGCTCTCAGTGAAAGGCCACCAGCCCTCTGTCTGATGTTCTAGTCTGCTTATGTCCATCACTGCTGTGTCACCACCTCTCAGCTCCTGCCAGCTGTGCTCCTACTTGTCAAGTTTCCCATATGGCGTGTGACTCCTGTAAGATGCCTGTCAGGTCCGTGGCCCTGGATTCACTCCATTTTTCTGGGGAGATGCACAGAAACTTTCATTCCAACTTGCAAAAGTGTTTTTTGGAGTCACTCTGAGGTCACAAAGTCCTCTGAGTCACTGAGGTCACTTGGACATAACCTAAGTGTCTTTGAGTCCTTTGAAAATTGCTGCCAGTGTTTTCTCTGACTGGGTCATTATCTGCTTACTGAGAAGGAGGATGTTTTGTAATACACATTTTCTCTCAAACAGAGTGTTTGCAACATGAAAGTCCTCATTTGGACTGAAATCTCATCTTTAAATTCATGAGTTGGATTAGGAAAAAATCTAAGAACACTGACAAATCAACACTTTCAAGACCAGGTTTCCAATCGTGTTTGAATCTCATGTAAGATTTAGATCAATTCTTTATTGATTTTATTCAACTGTTTCTTCAGAGAGAGTATTTGGATGAAATAAGATTTGCTGTCCCTTAACAATCCTTGTGTTAAGAAGGGATATGTGCACTCTGTTAATTAGCAACCTCTGTTACAGAAGCTCTCACATACCTGCTTTGTTGAAAAAGAATAAAAAGATATAGGCTGCCATCACAGTCAATCTCTAGTCCTAAATCAAGGTCAGGTGCTGTGGATCTAGTCCAGCAGGACAGAAATCTGGTGCTGTGCAGAGCCTGACCCAAAGCTGGAGCCTGTCAGTGCTCCTTCCCCCAGGTGTGATGCTGACCAACAGTACAAACTAGCTGGCACCACAGACTGCCTGCGAGTCTGTCCTCAGCAGAGCAGCCACCTCATTTCCAAGGAAGTCTCAGCTGTAATCTCTGAACATTTTGGTTTAGTCCAGGAACATCGAGAACTTGCAAACCAGAACACACATCTGTTCCATATGGACACCAAGAATGAGCTTTAAGCTGTTTTAGAGGCTTTTTCCTGGATCTGTTTTTTCACCTTTTGCTCTATGACAAATCCCAGTAAATGCATATTAGCAGATTGTTTTCATTATCCACAAATCCCACAAAATTGAGTATGTTTTCCACTATATCTATCTCAGTCCAAGACAGAAAAAAACATTATAAACATTCTCATGTATCTGTGTTAGCTAGGTCAGAAACCACAGTTTATGTCAGGTCTGTTATTAGTCAGGCTGACCAGTCTACCCTGGCATATTTTGACTTTAAATCCATATCTAACCTTAATTCCACCATTATGGTTCTGTTAAGATCACTCCTTTAGAACTTCAAGCCCTTGTAATCCTTCTGAAGACACTAATCTGGGGCTTTGAGTCATTTCATATCTTTTGTAACTGCCTAATTGAGCATCATACAAAATGCTTAAGATTTTATTAAACCACTGGTTGTGTTTAATAGCTAACAAAATGAAACAACAAAATAACAGTGGCAACCAGCAGGCATGTTAGGAAAACATGGCAGGCTTGCACAGAATGTAAGCTCTGCTTCTTAAGTGGATGAGACAGACAATTATTTTACTACATTTTGTGAGCACCTGGCACTAAGTCACTTGGCCATCAGGACAACTTAAGGGAAAGTGGTGTTTATCACAGTGCCCTGTTAAGTGGATTTGAGTACAACAGAAATAAACAAAAAAAGCCTCTGGAAAAGTTTCAGGACTTTCAAACTGGTGAGTGCTCTGGTGCTGCAGACAGCTCGGGTCATTTATTAGGAGCCCAAGAGTCAGCACAAATGACAATATGCACTTTTATGTTTGTTGGTTTCTTTCTTCTATTTTTGTTTTTTTTCCTTGTAAAGAAGGTGGATTTCCTACAGCTGTAAAAAGCTACACTTGAAAACAACCCCTATTCTGCCCATCTGATGGATCCTACATCTTCTTTCAAATACACCTCTTTGCCCTCCTCCTCATAGGGAACCTCTCCTCTGCTGCTCTGCTTTTCTTATCTGACACAAATGAAACAATTCTGCTTTCCTGTAAGTGTAGTAAACCATTTAAATTTTTACTAACCTTTGTGCTGTCTGCTTTTCACAAGTGCTATGTTGGTAGATGATCTGTAATGGTCAGATTGCATGCTACAGATTTCAGGGTGTAATCATCTTGCAATCTTGCATTGTGTTTGCAAATGTTGCAAGATTTGGGTATTGGCTTTTTTTCTGCAACTTGTACAATCATTTCTGAGATCACTATGTGTTACCAAATTTACCAGACCCAGCAATTTCAAGAAGTCCAAGACGGAAGTCCAAGATTTGGTTTTCAGGTCAAAGATAGTGGTGGAGTGTTTGTAAGACATTCCCCTAGCCTCTCCTTTGGTCTACTCAAATTTCTAGATGTGGAATGTGTCTCTGCACTGCCTTACAGCTTTCTGTTGCAGAAGTAAGCACTTTGGGAGAAAACTCATGCAAGCATTTTCTTGACAGTGGTCTCTTGTGACAGTTGCAGTTGTTCTCTCTGAATTTGACATGGGAAGCTGAGTGTGGATAACTAGGAGAGAGGGTCAGGGTCAAAAAGTAGTTCTGTCCCACTTGTTCCTCCCATACCCTGAGATCCCTGATATACATTATGCAACGTGGTATAAATTACTGCTGGCCCTGGAAAAAAAAAATCTATATTCAGGCAAAAAATTGTTAGAAACAAATGTCAAAACCACTTGATATGATCAACCTTAGAATGGGTTAAAAGACAGTGAAAAGATTGTGTTAAAACCAGTGAAATTTTACTATCTTGTTCTCTGTCATTAATTTGTGAACATTATCATAGTTTTCTTTTTTAATAGTAGGATGTAAAGGGCTTTATACTGAAGTTTAAGAACACATTCAGAAGATTGGTATTTGATACCTTTTCTTGAAATTTTGGCTGATAAAAATAAAATTACTAAAAAACTCCTCAGCATTTCACTTTAATAATGGCATAGTATGAGAGAAAAAAGTAGTTTTCATTCTTAGCAATTTCTGTTCTTTAATGAGAAATTTGTTTGCATCTTCAGTTTTACATTTTGAGTTAAAACTTTTGCTTCTATCTGGTTTTGAAGTCCAAGCAAAATATTTAATTCCTTCAATTATTCCATGATAATTTTATTGCCTAAATGCTACTTTTTTCCTGTTAACTGGTTGTTTCAGTGCATTTGTGCTAGTCAGAGAATCATTTTGATCAATGATGCATTCTGGCTATCAATTGTAGAATCCTCTAGAGTTTACAAAGAGGAAATCCAATGGATTCCATGTCTTGTATGCAGCTAATGGGTCATGTGCAAGTAACTTATCAGATAGCAATTATCCCCAGCAGTTTTGCACAGTATTTCTGGGAATCATCCTTTGACACTTTATTTAGAGCATCTGTCAGCATATGTGTTATTAATCTCATTGGACATCACTCAGCAGCCACTATTCTGCTGTCTGCAGAAGAAGGTAAAGAGACCTGAAACATCACGTGTAGCACATCTTGAAAGATACCTGCTTACTCTTGTCTGGCTTTACTTTTTTTGGCCTTGTTGTCTTTGATGAAAGTGAAAACACATATAAGATTCCTGTCTGCTTGTCTTTGGTATTGTTCTTGAAATATTTGGTGGTTACAATGAAATTGTTCCAGTGCTTAAGGAAGTAAAAGAATTCACTAGACAGGGAATGCACACAATGAATACCTTAGGATGGAAAAGATCTCCAGATAATGAGTGCAACCTCCCTGCTCAAACCAGGTCTAGCTAGACCAGGTTGCTTAGGGATGGTTCAGTCAAGCTTTGAGCATCTGTTCCAACAGGTGAGTTAACGACTAAGCTTTTAGCTTTGATAGATGAGCAAAGCTGGCATGGGAGAGGTGAAAAGGGGAGGCTCATGCTGGGGGCATCAGACCTTGCAAGAACTCTGATGTGTTTTATGGGGCCAGGAAAACAGAGTGTGGAGAGCATAAGGATGCAGAAACTTTGCAAATCTGGGGAACTACCAGGTGCGCTAAAAAGTCCAGTGTGGCTGCTGAAGGGAAGGGATGAGTAAATAAATCTGCTTTCAAGTGCTGAGGATGATTAGAATTAGGATGGGTGTCACAGACTAAAATAATCTCTAAGCAGTCATTTATAACTTTCCTTGTTTATTTCCTCACCAGAGGGAAGCAAAGTCTCCAAATTCCCCAAGCACCTAGAAATCCCACCAAATAAGTTTTTATTGAAGAGGTTGAGAAAGTATCACGTATGATGTTTCATTCTGGTTTTGCTTACTTTTGTGTTTCCCACTGTATGATTAATTAAATGAAATTATTTTTGAATAGGAAAACTGTAGAGGAAACTCTTCTTCCTTTCCCTGCATTTGAAGGCAAATACTGTCTTTGACTTCAAACTGAAATATAACAGAAAAGGATTGATTTCTGCCAAATGTGTTTCTGGTTCATATTATCTGTTTATGAATATGTGAGCAATTGTACTTTAGACTCTCCTCTTGAAAGAGAATGGGATATAATTACTCCTGTGATGTATATTAAGTATCAGTCTTGAAAGGAGTGTTTTCTGTTTTGCCTAAAGTCTCCACATGCCATGAAGGTTGTTTACCCCTTTCTATTTATTTAATTAAATCCTTTGACAGATGGACTGTGTTCTTATAAATCTATCTGTAATGTTTGCAGCCTAAACTGCTTTTTCTTTTTTTTCTTAATGAAATTAGATGATGGAGAAAAGATATATATGACCGTAAATGTGTGGTGCACTAAAAATATATCATACATAACTTACACATGTTAGTTTCATAAGTAGTTATCACTACTGTGAAATAGTAGCTTCAAGTTAAACAATGAGTTTGTGAGATTTTGCATGTTGGCAGTCAAAGGTTCCCCGAGGTTTTTTAAGTTGTAATATTATTTTGCATTAAATTGTTGAAGATTAGACAAGTGGCTGTGCCTAAAGTGTGATGCTGCTGAGATGCAATGACTTGAATGACATGTTGAATTCTTGAATTGCACCTAAGACTGCTCAGAGTGGTTATCTCAGGTGTTGTGTGCTCATATGTTAAAGCAGTAAAACTTTGGAAGATTTCGTCAGAGCTTTACTTCAGCAAAGTCCTTGGTCTTATGTTTGACTGTAGATAAGGGAACTCATTGCTTGTAATGCACATACTAATACAGTTTACTCTTTGCTACAAACATTTTCAAACCAGCTCCTGAGCCAGCTTGAAGCTAAGGCAAGCCCAAAACCCAGCAGTTTGTCTCAAACCCACTGTTCTGCTGCAGCAGAGTGTGGCAAAACAACCTGCAATGGAATCCCTGGTTCATTTGAACCTCTTTCTAACATTTCTTGTAGACTTTTTCCACCCATGAAAAATGTATATATTAAAAAAAACAACCTTACAGAGCATCTAATTGTAAGCAAAGTTATGAAACCAAATCCACTTTAAGGGGAAATGAGAAACAAAACCAAGAATCTGAGCCTGGGTCATAATGTTGCTTTTCTGTATCACACACTCATTATTGAGGTAGCTTTTACTTAACCTCTTAGTTCTCACATCACTCATGTTAATGGCCAAGTTTCTGATACCGGTGACATTTATCAACTGATCATCTGTGACTCCATGAGTCACTGTCTCCAGGCTTGACATAAACCACTCAGACTCTGTGCTAGGGTCACCTGGACTTTGTCACTATTTAACAATTGAAAAGGAGCAGTATTTTCTTAAAGCACAGGCCAGACCTTCCAGTGATGTAAATGAGCACAAGAGAAGTAAAGTCAATAGAGCACTGACGTTTTCCTTGAGCTTCGAGGCAGTTGAGCAAATGGTGAAGCCTTGTTTTCCCTCTTTTCCTTGCTCATTTGTTCCTTTGCTCTCTTCGGTTAAATCAAACCTACCTAAATACAGGCAGTACTTGAAAAGCAGCTGTTGGTTTATTACATCTGATTGTATTATAGATGAAGAATTTTGGGCTGTTCATCTTTTATTCTACCTCTAACAAATATCTAGAAGTAACAAGAAGATTTGGTTTTCTGTTTTTAAGCAAGTCTTCTGAATGCAGAGAATGGTTACCCTGGTGCTATTTTACAGAGTATAGAAAGGCAATGTAGGCATAGCACATAAGAAGGAAATGTTTTATTTTCCCTGCTTTTAACTTTAGTGTTGCATTTTGGTCATGTAAATGTTATAACTCTGTGTAGATTTGATTTCTCAAGAGGCAGAACATTCAGATTAGTCCCTTGTCTAGTTCTTTCCCATGCCTGCATCTGTGAGGAGAATTTGGTGGTCAGAGGGAGAAATGAAAAGTCACTATCTGTTTAATAACACTTTACCTTTCAGTTCTTGTGCAATTTAAAGTTTGTATCAAACCTGGGATCTGAAAACTGCACTGCCTGCAGACAGCTGTAGAGCTGTAGAGCCCAGCTGCAACATAGGGGACAAGGTTTATCACTGAGCCAGAGCCACTGATGGAATTGTGTTGTAATTTAGTCCTGTTCTTGGCAGCTAGATTGAGAATCCATACAGACTTTTTCCAGGTCAGCTTGAGCTTTTTCTTCTTCCAAGCCCCAGGAAGTTAAAAATGCATGTTTAATGAGCATTTGAAAATTCCAGATCTTGTATTCCTAACCTGATAAGTAAAAGATATAGATGAAATTCAGAAATTTATAGTAGGGGAACTTTCATCCAAGTGCCCAACATATATTTCTTCAGTACATGACATCTTTAAAATATTGGACTAGGTCAGGAGAATCAGACCACTGACTCAATGCAGAGAATTTCTCATTGTCAAAACAGTGTCTGAAACTTCTGCTGGGAATTTAGTGCTGCTGCTAGTGTGCAGCTGCTGGTTAGTCAAAGAATGTGCTTACCCACTTGCCCATCCTACTCTACTTCAGTCCTGCCCTCAAGAATGTATCACAGGATCTATTTCTGCATCTATGGCAGAAGTCACCAAATAATCCTTTCAAATTATTCTGTTTGGCCAAACGAAGGCTTAACCCTTCTCTAAAGACAACAAGACCAATGTAATGTTGAATGCTGTAATTAACTCCATGTGTTTTGAGGCATTAGGGTAGAGTGAAATGACCAGAAATACACTAATAACTAAAGACCATATCCTGGTATTGATCTGTATGTGGAACTCGCCTCTGAAATCAATATGGAGCACTGAAAAAAATCAATGGCAGGATATGACCCTTAGATAAGCTGGTTTCAAATCATTCTGCCTCTCTGCTACAAGAAGACAGGTTACTTTGTCTTATCTAAGCCCTCAAACATCCTCAAGAAGTCAGAAAATAGCCACATGGAAGGGAACTGCTATAGAAAGATTTACATGACAAAACACTTGTGTTTTGTAAGACGTTAACTAGTTGTTGCTTTGTAATATAAACTCTCTGGGTCAAGCATTTAAATGGTTTCTTCTAATTACGACTGCAAATCTCTGAGAGAATACCTTGGGGAAGGATGAGTAAAAGGAACCAGTGTTAACGTGCATTTCCCGCTAGCAGTATGGATAACCTTGCCCTGTGCTATAATTTTGGGAAAACTCTACAGAAATTAGGCCTTGAGGCAATTGCTCTGCATGAGGAGCTAGCCATGAGCAGAAGAGAAAATGGAGCTAAGAAGCTCAAGGGACACAGCGTCTCTGCTTTTCTGAGATACAGTTTTGACAGATGAGCACAGTACAGTGTGGTTGCTTTTCCTCTACTGGATATCAAAAAGACCTGTTTTTTGCAACTCATAGGTTATGTTTCTTGGCCCTGTCTTCTTGTGTTAGGTAAGTGCTGTGTGGGACCTCCTGAATCACAAGGACGCAAACAGGGACCTCACTGAAGCAGGTTACAAATCCCTTAAGGCTCAAAAACTTGGTTTCTTCCTTTCAGAAACCAAAGTGAAGGGATGGGCACATGGATGCCTGGACACCTGTCTAATATTTCATCAAGGTGCAGCTGAAGCTTATACCCAGCCCTGGTTACCTAACTTTGTTGCTGTCATGACCTGAATCAAAAAATAGTTTTAAGATGGCTGCATGGATACTCCTGTCACTAATTATTTTCTACTGATGTGAGTATTCTGAATTTATTTTTTATGGTTTGTTTGTTTGTTGGTTTGGTTTGGTTTGTTGGGGTTTTTTTTCTGGGAGAGAAGTCCTCAAGCAAATGTTTCTGGGACCAAGAATTATTTTTAGTACCCCAAAGTTTTTATGTGGGCTTACTCTGATGAACATTGTAGTAATTTGGGATTAGGTGTGCTAAATGTCAGCTAAAAAGAATATAAAGGAAATTGTAGATTTGAACCTGAAAAAAAGAAAGAAAGAACCAAAGGCATTTACCCAAAGAGTTTCTCTCTTTGGAATAACTCTCTTTACTTGCCCTTGCTTGTCTTCTGTCTTTTATTTTAAATTGCATACGTGCATTTAATGCATGTGAAATGACTCACTTTGCCACATATGGTACAAACCTGCACTCAGAGCCTTGTGGACTTCTTGTTCCTAATACTGGAAGTTGCAATCCAGCCCAAATCCCCTCTAGATGGCTCTGACGCTTTCATTGCAATACCAATCTTTGCTCAGATCCTTGTCTGACTCTTTTCCCTATCTGTAGCTTTGTTCTCACTTAGAATTGTAAGTCAGAAAGTTCCTATTTCTTTTTATCCATGAAGGAGATCTATCTCAGTAATACAAGCTTTTGCATGCTGCCCCATTACTGTCTCATCTTAATCCATGCCTTGAGGGCCCAAATCCAGGGAGGATACAATAATTCAGTCTCCATGCAGATCTTGGACTCTTCTCAAACTGTGCCAAAAAGTGTGCCAATTAAAATTGTATTTTCATGACACTGCAAGCCAGCCCATTGCAGAGAATGTGGATGAAAAAAATGAAGATTTATAGTTTAGGTTTCAGAAAAAAGAATGATTCCCCCTCCAAAATTATCTGACTTGTATTGTGCCATTGTTCACAATTTAGTCAGAACCTGGAATGCTACCTTCAGATTATGGAAGCTGACAAAATTCATAACCTGGCAAAAGGGAAAATATTCACATAACTCTCGGCAAGAAACCAAATCAAACTATTCTTTTTAATTGCAGGTGAGTAATAGCACTCTTACATTTCATACAAATAACGTCAGCACTCTCCTGCTCTGTGATTGATGGGATGTTTTAAGTGGAGTGCTTTAATTCAGCACAGCTGGTCTCCTGTTGGATTCCCCTCCCAGCCTAAGAAATTGTTGGGTTTAGATGTATTGGCAAGAACTTACCCTGTTAAGGCTGAAAAATATTCCTCAAGAGAGTAGATGTTGAGTTGTCAACTCTTTACGTGGTCTGTATCTCTGCTAATGAAAACTGGGGATTACTGTTCAGTTGTTTGGTTGGGTTTTTTGAACCAATTCATTTGGTCTTCAAGGTCTTGTTTGAGCTTTTGGATTGAGCTGTAATGGTCTATCATGAGTAATGTGTCTGTAGCCTAAGTGCTTCCTAGTAGTAGTTTTAAAAGGAGTTTTTCCTTTTCCTGGATCTCTGCCACTTTGTTGCTTCCAGTGGCTAGGACTAAGCAGCTGGCTGCAATCTTTGGAGGCCTCGGTAGAATTCCCCACACTCCTTTAACCCACATGCATGGCAAATGGCAGAGGAGGGCTCCTGTGGGGGCCACAGGAGAGCACTGACAGGGAAACCCACACATTTAGCTTGTGTAGATGCTTGAGAAACTCCCTTAAATCCAGTGTGGATTTGAAGCAGGGGATGGTGCAGTACTAGTGTAGAGTTCTCCATACCATGTGGAGGTCATGGGGCTTTGCCAAGCCAAAAGGTATCTAGGGAA
>NW_008660443.1:59294-93760 GCF_000695815.1 Acanthisitta chloris
ACTTTTTAAACCACATGCATTAAGTTTCCAAAAGGGAGGATGTAGAGCAAAAGGTGGGATTCTTTGAGGATCTTACCATGCTGCAGACTATGGAGTTTGTTCGAAGTAGGCATGTATCCATTTAGTGTATGAAATTCCCTAGATTCAGACTCACATGGATTTATTTACAGTCTCTGAGTAGAATCCACATGAGCTTTCAGAGCCCTGGACTACATAATAACAGGAAAATTGTGCCTCTAGTTAAACACTTCCCTAGGGAAAGCCTGGTAAATGTCCAGGGTGGTAGTTAGGAAAGGTTAACTTATAATGTGATAAGAAAAGTAGTACGACTTAGATAATACTAATAAATGACAGTGGTGCCAAAAAGTGATAGATTATTCTGATGTGTTCTTAAAAAGAGAAATAAATAAGCCAAGCAGTATTTGGGGGAATATCCTGAATCTATCTGTGTCCATGTACAGTCATTCATTGTTCTGGCATATAAATTTGGATACCTATGTGTGGAAAATATATTGCAGAAGGAATTATTTAATATCTAAGGAATCACCAGGTGTGTTCTACACAGGTCAGGACATTATTCAGACTTCTAATTTGTGAAGCTGTCATGAGTGAGCACCCACAATGCGTTTTATATTGGAGGAAAGTACCAGTAATAGAAAGCATTTACTGAGTGGCTGAAAACAAATTTGCAAGGGAGAGAGAATTTTGTCTGCTCTTGTTGGTTTTATGCTTCATACATTGCAATTCATAGAATGTGGAGTTAGTAAATTGAATTGTGGGGACTTCTTGCCATAAACAAGTGAAACCCTAAACTTCCAACATTAAAAAAGCCCTTTTTTCCCCAAGGATTAGCTATATCCTTATTGCTGAATTTCTTGTGTTAGGATTTACAGCATGATCTTCTTTTCTTCTGCTGTAGTTATGTGACTTATTATTCCTGTATTGCTGGCAAATATATATATATATATTTTAGACTTTATTCCTTACTATGTTGCAAGCTGTCAGTCTTGCACAGATTTTCACATGTGCTCTTCCTCTTATGCAGTGATCTGAAACACAGATTTCAGCGTGAGAGCTCATAATGAAAAAAAATTAAGCAACATTTTACCATTTGGGATCTAAATAGTTCTGTCTTGCTCAGTGGTTGGGTAATTGCTCAATATTCCGGACTTCCTGTGATGGACCCAGCATGTCTGTTCAGTGCCAAGGGCTGTGGTGCTCAGATATCCGATCTGTCTCTGTGAAATCCTGGATTGTCTATGCAGTGCTGTCTGGAAATTGTAGCTCTGGTCTCACAACTCGAGCAGAGCCCTGCACAGATGCACTCCTACAGCATCCAGTTTAGCAATTAGTTTAGCTGCTGTTTATTTGGGTGTCACTGTATTATGCTGCACTACACTGTGTAGACATACTTGAGTGGTGTCTTTTAGGGGAAATGATGGAGACAAGTCTTAGCACAATGAAAACCAGAGTCTCCTTACTGATGCTTTGAGATCCTGTGTGTGTCTGTAAAAAGCTGTTTCCTCAGGTCTGTTCTTGAAGTCTGAAACAGATGTTTTATTACACTTTTACTGACTCTAAGGAAAAAAATCTCCACTTCAGCAAGAGGATGAGGCCTCCTGACAACAAACTCTGTGTTCTAAATATTATAACTTACATGGCATGTAAATAAAAAGCTACTCAAAATACTAACAAGGGAGATGCTTTCCCCACCTTTCCCATAAGGGAAAAACACTTGCCTGGATGATGCTATTACAAATCATACCTCTATTATGCAATAAGGCCAAAATGTTAAAACCTGAGTGTTTTTATACAGAGTAAACTAAAGTTCAGAGGTCTAGCCTATGTCTCTTACACCATGGTCTACAAGAGACCTTGCTGAAGTGTGAACAGCTGAGTGCATGGTATGTCCCTCACTCCTCTCCAGATTCAGGTATTTAGTATCACTTTGGTAGCCAGTGAGATTTAAAGACCTCAGCTTCTCTGGACATCAGGGCAATACTTCAAGGCTTGTTCAGACATAACAAGGTTTGGATCAGAAATAAGGAGCTGGTTATAGACATCATTGCAAGTTGAGAAGGGACTGTGTTACATTAACATAGGTATGTACCTATGGTTGCTTTCTTCCTGGCACAGTTTCTTATAGCTACTCTTACACTTCTGATGCAATGGTAAGGATTTCAGTGTGTTTACTATTTGAATGGTGCTTTCAGTTTTCTCAGGTGGTGCCTCACTGGGCTGTAGGGCTTTCCCTGTGGAAGTTTTTCTGAGATAGCTCTCAAGGTCTCCCCTCATACCCAAAGTGTTGCCATTTCTCTGTCTCTTGAGCTGCCTTGTCTATACAGGGAAGCAGTTCAAAAGCAATTGGCTGCTTCTCTGTGCTCCAGGAGGCTGATGGACTAAAACACAAGAAGAACTGCATAAAAATATTTGCTTTTCGGCCAGCTAAAATTGAACGTATTTGTGACTGTGATCAAACAAAACATCCAGGGTTTTTTTGTTTGGGTTTTTTTTTTATCAGCTTCATTTACAGGACACAGGAACAGGTTTCCTTTACATAAAGGTGCACATTTGGAAAGAAAAGTAAATTCTATATAAACTTCTAGGGAAAATATACCTTTTCACTTTTTCCATATGGTAAGAGAGTCACTAAACAAGAGCAAAACACACACAAAAAAGGATATATTAAATTGCTAATGGTTACTTTCCCTTCAATTCATTTCATAGAGATGTTTGCAGTGTGTAATACAATTTTTTTCCTCAACTGGCTACAGTCAAAGCTGCAGTCACTCTATGCAGTGAACTGAAACTGGAATCCTATGTGGTTCAGCCAGTTAAAAATACTCAAATGACTTTCTTCCCGCCTGCTCCTCCAAGCTTTCTTCTTTGCAGATGGCAGAGGACAATGTGCTGGGTCTGCAATAACACTGACTCAAAATTCCTTGCTAATTGTAAGATAACTTCCTAAAGATTGCAAGCAAAAGGAAGTCAGAGAACAAAGCAATGTCAAGTATGCACATGTCACAACACAATGTGCTGATTCCAAGCCTTTGGAAACATGCTGAAAGACATGCCTGGAAAAAAAAACAGGGAAGTGCTTCCACACAGGCTTTCAGCATGAAAACAACAGCTGAATGTGCCTGTTCCCACCAGGAAAAAATACCCTGAAATAACAAAAGGTGCTGGAAAGCTAGAAATGAAATCATCAGATGGCAAGTACACTCTTTTGTCTGTTCCTAAAATTTACATAGACTGTACTCCCATTGTAAACCAGAGGATCAATCTGGAGTACTGTTTGACTGCAAGGTGCCAAGAAGACCAAGAAAAATGGAATGTATAAACAGGTCTCTTACAATGAAGGACTAACAGAACAAAACAGAAGGAAAGCAAACAAAGGGTCACACTTTCAGATAATGTATCTGCAGGAAGGCAAACTCTGTGCATTCCTGATCACTCCTGTAGGTACTGAAGGCACAAAAGACAGACTCTTGAGGAGAATGGCATACACAGCATTTCTTTGTGAAACAGAGTCTGCACACATTCCCTTCATAACCACAGGTAAATCTTTGCATCATTGGTGTACTCTAAAGATGTAAGTGCTTTCAATTAGGTCTGTCACTGCTGGCTTGCTGAGTCCAGTTTTCTGTCATCTTAAGAGCTAAGGGTTGAGTAAATTCCAGGGGGAAATTATGGGATCCCAGTGAAAGATGACATGCACAACACAAATGAAACACTGCATGCATCTGACTGAAGATGTTACCAAATATCACCTCCAAAGGCAGAGGGATATCATACATGAATGCAAATGAAGCAGCATTCAGTAATGCATAATACCGTGAATAGGCATTTTTCTGTTAAAGGTGACAGAAGGAAATAAAATTATCCCTAGTTTCTGCAGGCAGAAATGAATACTGAGATGAAAAGCAAATTGCCTAACGTTGCATATCAGCTCAGGGATGAAGTCTCCATCTCCAGATTCGCAAGTGACTATAAAACTGTTCCTTTTGGTTAAGTGCTGAGCCCCAAAGAGCACTTAGGAGAAATGCACCTGAGAGGCTTGTTTTGCATTTGATGCCTCTACTTGTGCTCCCAGGGACACATGCCATAAAATGACCTCAGAGTTTATTCATGTCTCCTACAGTGGGCATGATATGTGAGAGAATTAAAACCCAATCTTACCTTAAATGAAATGTATTTAGGTAGATTTTACCAAACCTTTCCAGAGTTTTGGTAAAATCTGGCATAAATGTTTCTGCCAGAAATAGAATGTTTCTGTGGTTATAAAGGCTGGATATGAAATAACCTGAGAAACTATTTCTTTGCCTTGGCTGCAAGCTGTAATATCTCTCTCAAACCTATTTGTATGTTAGGTATTCCTTGTCAGTGTACTTTTGGGGATTCAGGTCGGTCTTGCTGATTCTGATTTGGACTCCAACTCTATGAAGCACCATTTAAATTTGGCATTCAGCTCTCTTCCATAGATCTCCATGCAATTAACGGATGTCTTCTTCCCCCTTGGGCTAAACTGAGAATATCTGACTCTGTGTCTCAGAATAGCAAGTTAATGGAAAATGTGGCTTCTTTAGAATCAACACTGGGGTTTTTTTATTATCTCTGTAAACAAGAACCTAACCAAGCTTCTATTTTACACTCAAAAGAAACCCTCTGCCATAGTAAATCACTACTGTAGATGCCCCTTGAGGCTGAGACTAAGCCTGACTGTAACACAGCCAAAGGAGGGAGTGAGATACTCTGTTAGTGCAGTGCATGGCCACATAAAATCTGGGAGCTGGCAGGAGCAGACAGGCAATAAGGCACACAAAACTGCTAGGCAGTGAAAGGAAAGGGAGATGGGGAAAGAACCTTAAAAAGAGCTTTTGGTTTGCACTTTTGTTGGGCCTGACAGATGTTTTGAAATAATGCAGAGGATGAGTTGTTGTCCTGGGAACAATATTGTAGCAAATTGCTTTTCCAGGACCAAGGGAATAGTATCTTTCATCATAATTCCTCCTTTCAGCCCCCTGAATAAATGAATTGAAAGCTAACTTTAGGTTTAAAAAAAAAAAAGGAAGAAAAAAAAGCCAGAAAGGAAATACGAAGGTTAAATCCAAGCACTATTATACAGTCCAAAAGCACTGAAGACATTGTAGCAGGTGGTCCTACCACCTGTGCCTGTCTACTTCCATTCCAAATAATCTCCTTATCAAATGCAGAGAGGAGCAGACACCCAGGAGGGTCCCACAGGAAGAAGAGTGGCTGAAAACAGTGACTAGCCATAGAGAGATAGGAACCTGCAGTGCAGGGAATACATAACTGGAGGAAGCTGAAACAGAGTGAAAAACACTAGAGCAACAAATCCTTATCCCATTTACAGCTTCTATAGCTACAGCAACACTGCTGGCTCCAGCTCTTCACATTTATGTTGTGTTTATAATGGATGGAAGACAAGAGCTCCTGCAATTTAAAGCTACAAGCTGCTCTGTTCTAATGGCTAGCAGAGAAAAAGGCCAATCATACAATGCTTTTATAATAGCACCTATTTTCTTTATCCTTCCTCAATTACTACAGGAAATGCTTTAATTTAATAAAGTGGCTGCATTGCATGAATTCCAAATGGCACACTAACAAGGTAATGATCCCTACCCTCAGCATTGCAGGGAGGACTGTGGTTTGTTTCTCAGTGGGCTATACTTACAATAGCTTTTTATGACTGTCAGACTGACTAAAAGAAAACAAAGCACTGGCTGAAAAAAGAAATAACAATAAAGACCATTCCTGTCATGTATCTGAATATTCCCTTTCACTCATTCTTTTCTGTGCATAAAATTTCGTAGGTAAATATAGCTAGAAGGGGAAAGGTACCTGAAAGGAGCCTGCTGTTGCCAGCATGTATCCTGTGTATCAAGTGAGATCTTTTGAAGTGAAGGCATTCTCAAAGCTGAGGACTTCTGTATCGAGCTGCCTGCTGGGCATGACACACACACTGGAGCTGATGGCTTTACCTTTTCCCAAGTTATTCTCTAACAGAGTGAAGTTTTTGCTCCTCAGGTAGCAGCCAGTATTTCCTTCCAATCAGGTCTGCTCACTGCGGTGCAGCATTGCAGTGACAAGGCTAAATGGCTTCTCAGGTGGCACCATACTTGGTATTGCTTTGTCCTCTTTCACTTAGCACCTAGAAGTGGCCCCTGAGCTCCTTGTAAATTCTGCATCTGGGCCCAAAGGCTTCCAGAGCTTCCTGAGTTCAGAATACTCTGTGATAACCTCTTACAAGATACAATCCTCATCACTTTTTCTTCTATCTGTTCCTCTCTGACAGGACATTTTTCTGTCCTGTCAGGATCAGCTTGGTAAGAGCCTTGATGCTAAATCTGCTGTTCTGGGAAGTCCAGCTGTTAGTCCCGGACTTTCCTTAAACCCCTTCTCTATTTTAGCAACACAAGAGCATATGGACAAAAGTGAAGACTTTGAAACCCATCAGAAAAGTTAACTGGAACCTTGGGTAAGGGTGACAGACCCCAGGATCCACATTTTCCATTGTGATAATTATCCATAAAAATGAACACTGTAGTAGAGCTAATCCAAAAACATCCAGCACAGCTTCTGCAAGCAATAGTGGTTTGTCCTCTTGTAGTATTGCTTGTTACTGTTTTTTCAGAGAAGGGGACTTCACTTTGGATTTAACATTGTAGCCTTGAAGTGAAGTCTTGTTCACCTTGATAGCTGTTGGACTCATTCATTTTGAGCAATGGTTTTGCGATCCTTGAGTGGAATATCCCAAGTTAAAAGAATAGTACTGCAGTTTTCTTTCATGAATCAGGAATACTTCTTTCATTTCTTGCATGATGTTGTCAAGACAACAGTGTCCTAATTGCACCTATACTGTTTGCCTCAGTGTTTTGGAGCACAAAATATTTTAGAGAACCACAATGTTTTGGAGTGACTTTTGTTATAGAAATATTTCCAAACCTGAGCAGCCTTTCTTTTTCCCTTTACCTCCCCCCAGTTATTTAAAAATCTGTAAGTAAATATTTATTTCTGGCTAGAAATTACTTGACATTTAAGATCTAGAACAGGAGACATTTTTTTTTTGTTCATATGACTCTCAGAATACACAGACTAAATTTTAAAGCAAAAAAGCCACATATACAGAAGAAGATCTGAGCCTCTAGAAGTGTGAAAGTCGGGAATGAAAAGCAATGACGCTCTGCAACTATGATGACTCAGAAATGTATGGCATTTTCTGTTACTTGGTAGGGCAAAATGACTTTATGCCCTCATATACTTACACAGTGTGGCCAATTTTATAGTAACTTCATTAATCAATTTGGCACTTCTACAGTCTCAGCTTGCATTGCACTTAACATGCTTTTTCAATATTTGATTTCCCTGACTAAATCCAAAAAGCAAAGACAGGAGAGATTAAAATAACAAGAACTACATTGACTTAAATTCAGTTCAAAGTTTATGCTGGATTCTGCTGTATACTTTTAGCAGAGAAGCAAAAGGTTTATTCTCCCCTCTTGTGAAAGGGTCGTGTCAGAACAGGACAAGCCCTGAGGCACTTGGCATGAAGTGGTGGCAGTACTGTGGCGGCAATTTCTTCCAACCTTCTCCTTCCTAGAAGTGTACAATCCTGTTGTTCAGATGGTTTTTGGTAGGAATAATTAAGGTTCCTGTCAATATGAATCTTCCTTAGGAATTCTGAGCAGGCTCTCAAAACTGGTTAGGAAGAAACAATTCATACTGCTCTGAATCTAGTTTGAGGACTTTGATAACTGGAGTAATTAACAACAGTAGCAAAATGCATGTGGGAAATTCAGATCTGAGCAGCCACAGTTTTTGTTTCAGTGTGGTCATTTCAATATTGATCACAGCACTGGCCAGGAAACAAGGGAAGAACCAATTTTATGCAAGGTTTGTGGTGACTCCAAAGTCATAGCGATTCTTCCCATTTCAGGAAGACCATCCTTTACAGGTGACTCCTGATATTCTTTAACTCAGGTAAATGGAAAGCCATTCTGTGGCAATAAAGGCTTGGCAATCAGGCTAGAATTAATTTCCACCTATATATAAAAACCCTCTGAAGATGTGACCTGACAGAAATTTTGTGCTGTTTGCAAAGCCCAGAATTGATATGCTGGGAAATGTTTTATTCACAGCTGCCTACAGAACCTTAATTCAGATGCTTTCTGTGTTAAGATACAGTCTTTAATTGCATAATCACATACTATTTTTTCCAAAGAACCTCTGTCTCACTCGGGGCACAGGACCTACAAGAGGGCCAAGTAGAGGTTATGCAGGCACACATAAATCTGCCACTTCCTAATTTAGCTGTCCTTGACTTTGCAACCTACATAATTTTGCTTTCAGAGAGATACATATTATTTTCTTTTCTTAAATCATGATAGAGGAGTTTCTGTAAATGGTTTCTTTTGGTGGGAAACCACTGGACGTCAGTTTGCGAAGGCTCCTAAAGGAGATATAGTTAGGAAATGGATAATCCAGTAAACACAGCCTCCAAGCCTTTTAAACATGCATAGACTAACACTTCATTTGCTCTCAGTTTGGAGTGTCACATGGTGTTTCAAGTGCTAAAAGATTTACTATGGTTTATGACTCAAATATTTCTAACTCAATTTGTCGTTTAGCACCAAACTCCCCTGTCCTGCAGCACACTCAAAGGCTAAAGGGCATCGAAGCATTCTCTTGCTTAACTGCCCATGGATTGGAATAACTCTCATGACCTTTCTATTGCTCTTGGGATCTTTTATAAAATTAATTATTAAAATGTAAGGCCTCAGGTCTATCTGTGATGTAATGCTTGAGGTTTTCAGTGTAAAACCAGATTCCCTCAGTCACAGTGATTTTAATACATTAAACAGTTTCTGCCAGAAAAAAAAAGAGGTCCTTCAGTGTAATTTTAATTTTTTTGGGTTTTTTTACTTCATCTTATAACCAGTTTTCTCTCCTGCAAAGCACTATTAACTGAGTGCACTTCCATTAAATTTCAAAGTACATCTTTGTCCTTATGACTGGATGTTCCTTTTAAAACCTGCGAGTCCTGGCAGGTATGACCTCGGGTGCAAACATAACTTTATTTGCTAAGAATAAGCTATTTAGCTATGTAGCTTTGCTTATGGTTCCATAATTAAAGTGCTTGGACATTGTTGCAGCAAAGGGACTGAAGCTACAGATTTAATGAGCAGGAAACAGAAACAGATAAGAAGTCGTATGAGGAGCAGCTTGGTATATCCAATTCTGCTAACCTCATGAATGGAAAATACCCAACTTTGACTTGCATTGAATGTTTAGAACAACTTAACAGTTATCTGAAAGAGCCTTTCAGTTCAAGAAGATTGTCTTTAATAGGTGGCCAAGTCAATGTGTTTGTAATCTGTAAAAAGAATTTTGCTGCAGTCTATTGGAACAATAACTATTGAGTGGCAAATGCATTTTAAGGCCTTTTAGTGGCAGCTTCACAATTGATCCTACAAAGAGAGATGATTATAATCCCAGGTTTTCATGCCTTCAGCAAATGCAGGTTTTAAGTAAGAATTCAGCTGTGGAACATTGAAAACCTTCAATACACATACGTGCCTGGGCTGTAGAATAGATGAGCAATCTGAGGCAATACTGAAAGAATCCATTTTTCTCTTTCCAATTTCTCCCCATCTGGGTTTACTAGATTACCCAACAAATATGAGTTAATAATCTAGTTTGCAGAGAGTTCTCCTCGTGTTTGGAGGAACTAGGGATTTCATAACAGTTTTATGAGATGAGTTTAGAGTTGCTTTTTGGAAATGTGTTTTTAAACAGAGGATGTGTTTTATCTTTCTTTAGAACATATTTTCTTGATTTAACTGGCGTGGGTTCATATTTTTTTGAATAATTTAAGCAGTCTGGATCCAGGGCCCAAATTGTGTTGACCTTAAATATAATCCTGGTGAAGTGAATGTTGAAATAGCAAAGAGAATTCCTGTTTTGTGTTGAAGACCAGGGTCAGTGAGAAATATTTCAGCTGTTATGCTATCCTGACTTAGAAGGCAAATGAAAGGCTTCTGTGCATTGTATTGACGTGATGTGACTGAATGAGCACAGATGCATCATGAGCTGAAGTCTGCTAACCTTGTGTTTGGAGGGCTGTGAATATGTAAGAAAGAGCCTTTTCCTGGGAGAAGCCAACCCCTGGTTCTGGAAAGATCCCAGAAAATCACAACAAAGTTATGCAACTAATCTTTATTGCTAGGATGTGGCACAAAATAAGGTGATTTATCAGTTTATTTGGAGTGTCTGAGCATGACAGACATTGCTGGTTATCATCGGGTGAGGAACAGGGCCCAGGAGCTGCCCTAAAGGCTCAGGAAAAAAAATGTTACATGCATAAACTTCGTAGTCCATTGTGGCAGAAGAATTTTATATTTATTATGCTGAACATCTGAATTTTTTGTTAGGCTGCTCCTTGTGCAGGAGGCATTACAGAGAAGCACCTGACCAAGCCCAGGCCTAACAGGGAAGAATGACTACAGTAACTGACAATATCTAAGCTGGGTTCCCAGGGAAAGTAGAATCTCAATCTGTTACTACTGGTCAGAGCCTAAGATATAAAACTTCCAGGTCACAGGGGTTTAAAGGCAAAATGCCTAAGGTAGATCACACAATACAGCTGTGTTTCAGGCAGCCATACCCAGCCTCGGTGCTATTTCTACATGACATTAGAAACAGTACCTAGAACATTTAGGTCCAGACATTAACCTGGGCACAGACCCTGCACAAGCATGGATCTCTGCTTGGGACAGTTAGTTGCACTCAACTTAAGCAATTGGTGTGAAAAATCTGTGGCAGAAACATTTTTCTTAATTGGGTGGAGTAGGAAGGGAAGACAGCATGTTCCTGGTCTGAAATTTGTTGTTTGAAATTATTTCTAGTATTTGAAAAATTATTTGAATAATATTTAGATAGTATTTTAGTCACCCATTTCCATCAGTTATTGGAAAGGACTCAGCACAAATAATAGTTCATTTTTCAAGCTGCCTGAAATAAAAATTGGATGTAGAGAAACACTGAGATTTTTGAAAGGGAGCTCAAAACAATGGAGTCCTCCTGGAAAAAAAAAATGAATGGAATTTGTTCAGTTCCTTCAGAAACCCAACCTCTGCCTTCAGTGCTTTCTCAACAGTCTATATTTTTCCCAGTCGCTAGCAAAACAAGGGTAGAGGCTTTCCCAAGGGAAATCTGCTTAAGCCTGTTGCAATGTCTGTGAGGAGCATGGGTGCTGGTGGAGAGTGATACCGGGAGGAACTGTGCTGTCAACAACAGGAAGCTGGTGAAAAACGAGCGGTGCCCCTGGGGAGGTGAATGCAGAGCAGATGGCTCTAATTGTGAGTCACACTGTGACAACTGACAAGAGAAATTCTGCACTCTTGACACTTTAAAGATACCAAAAATACCAGAGAGCACATTCCATGGCTTCTTGAAGACTTCCATATCGAGGTAGCTGGGGGGGAGAGCTCCAACTCCTCCTGTTTCCATCACTAAACAGCCCATAAAATTTGCTGTTGATAAGCTTCCAAGCAGCCAAGCATTCTAATACTTAGATAAGTTACTAATGTTAATAAAACCACTGAAGAAATAAGAAGGAAGAGGTGCAAAGGGGATTCATGTGCAGGGCAGCACCAGTTGCTTTAGATACTGATCCTTTCAATTAAGGGTGGTTTTGGATAAGAAAGGGGAAAGTAACATCCTTGTTTATAAGCACTGGTAGATTTTGAAATCTCTCTTATTTTTTCCATCCGGAATGACTGCAAGCATTTTCTTGATGTATTTCAATTATTGTCCGGATACAGGGTTGCAGATTTATATTGTGCTTCTTTAGTGGAGTTACAAAAAGTCAAGACCAGAAACCATTCATAGTTGGTTGCCAATTTTTTATTTTGGGATGAATGCCTGGCTTGGGTGGGTCTGCAGATGTCAACAGAGCTACCCCAGAAATATCTTTTATTTGCTGTATTTGCTTGCTTGATGCATCTGCTTTATTAGCACTAGTTTAGCATCATACTCAGGTAGTTTGGCCCTTGAGCATAGCCTGGTTGTTCTGCATGCACCCCAATAACATAAATCAGCTCCTTAGCTTGGAACTTTGTGACCATTAATATCTGGCTGAGGTGTTATTGTTGTTTTTCTTCTGGCCTCATGCAAAAATTTCCCCTGGATATTTGGGGAGGGGTGTGTGTGAATTTCATAGTGTTAGAAATATTTTCGGGAGTGTCTTATTCTGACTGGATTCAGCTATCTGATATTTTGGCATTCTCTGCTGTTTTTCAGGTTGTTGATATTTGTGAAAGCTACTGACAATGGAAAAGTGCATCTGGTCACTTGGGAAGGCATCTGTGCTGCACAACTGTTCCTCCCACAGCTGGTAAGCTGCTGCTCGAGGGTGCAGTTTAAAAGCTGGTGTTGGATAAGTGCTCATGCAGTGAGGTGGTGAGTTTGCTCAGGGAGGTCACACACTTCAGCACTTTTCAGTTAACCTCAGTATTTCTGAGTTGGAGCTATCCTTATCACTGTCTTTTCTTATTAAATTGTTTTATGTTACACCAATTAAATGTCTCTGTAACTTGCAGTACCCGTGGTAGTCATGGCATGTCATATTGCATCATCTGGAAGTCCTAGTGAGTAGCCTCAGTGCTGCTGTGTTACACTCCTGAGGTTACACCAACAGGTCCTTCTTTGGTCCAGTTCTATTGTGTCACCAACACAGGTTGAGGTAAGAATAGCTTAAATCCTTAGGCATTTTAGAACAAGACTTTCCCTTTGTAGCTGCTGTGCCAGACTGACATTTGGCTTATTTGCTAGCAGCTATTTTATTTAAGATCCGCTGTTATAGCCATTTTGAAGATGATGTTACTCTGTGAACAGCCCAGGATTTACACGAATTGGAATTAAGCTACCCAATACTTGTGTTGTCACACTTTAGGATTTGTAAGTTTTATAACACCCATGCACACTAGGCTACATTTTCTAAAATCACGACCCTTTTTATGTACCCAACTCACAAAGATCTGTGCAGATACACACATATGAGTCTCCTAAGACACACAAAGCTCTGCCATCGGTCTGTGGTAGCACCAATGCCGGAGACATCTACTGAAATGCAAAGCCAAGGAGCAGGACTCAGGAAACTCCCTAATTTCACATTTGGTGTGAATTTCAAAGTTTGTCTCTTGTGGTATTATTTTTTCCTGCATAATGGAGGGGGAACAAGCACCATGTGATCTTCTGTTCTTGAATCGTTGGCAGGGATTTTGAGACCACAATTCTTCTCTCCTTTTAAAGGCTTTCCCTTGGAGAAGTTGTACGATGCGGTGGAATTTCTTTCTTCTTTGTATCTGTGTTGGCTAAAGCAAGACAGAGGAGCTTGAAAAGGCTCACTCTCCTCAAGGAACGCTATCTGATTCGTAAGCATTCCATGTGATCTTCTGTTCTTGAATCGTTGGCAGGGATTTTGAGACCACAATTCTTCTCTCCTTTTAAAGGCTTTCCCTTGGAGAAGTTGTACGATGCGGTGGAATTTCTTTCTTCTTTGTATCTGTGTTGGCTAAAGCAAGACAGAGGAGCTTGAAAAGGCTCACTCTCCTCAAGGAACGCTATCTGATTCGTAAGCATTCCTAGAGGTTAAGGCTGGTGACTATCAAGAAAGCAAATACTTCACGCAAGGGTAAGTCCTCTAATTGTGTTTGTGTTGAATAGCTGCCAGATCCCCATGTCAGGATGTCTGCAGTCACGGCTCTGATCTCACCATTCCTTCCTCGGCTGTTGCACAATTGTGTTGCATGTTTGTGGTAGGGGAGAAAGTTGGAGAGCTGGGCTATGAAACCATCTCAGGGAAGGAAGCCATGTTTTATTTTAGTTGCTTGGTTTGGATAAAAGCCTGTAGGAGATTGAATAACATAAAAAACCCCATAATGCAGCCCATTCATGGAAAACAAACCTGGTCTTCTCTACAGCTATATGAAATATGAGGTTTGATAGCCAGGGTGGAAAAGGAAACATCAATGAAAATGTGTTTGATGGTGTAGTAGAAATCTGAATGCACATATGTGATAAGCCATTACTTGTTCTACCCAAGCTCTCACTTGTAGTTGCAAGCTCTGTTGGATTCAGGCTTGTAGATGCAATGAGGGAACTTTTGAAAACTGGTTGTGAATCTGCTCTTCTGACGGATCAAGGATCTGTTGAGGCAGACAAGTGAGGCAAAACAGTGACAAATAACACGTCGTGAAAGAAGGAAGAAACCTGAAGTCACTTCAGGCAATGAGCTTAGCAGTGCAGAGAGCAGGAAAGAACATCCTAACTCCTTCCAGCCACAGCAGAGGAGTTTTGGAGACTCTCAGAACAAGTAAGGATTGAAAGCTACTCAGGTTACACAAATATTGAATCGTGAAAGAAGACAGCAGTTGCCTTAGCCACTGAAATATTGGTTGAAAGTAATATCCTGATCAGTCTCAGTACCATAAATCTTTCTTAGATGATAAAGTTATGCATTACTCCTGTTTGGTTAGAACAAAGCGAATGTCACAGAAGTCTAATTTTACTACTGAAAAATAGTAAGAGGTTGGGTTAATCTATGACCATCATGTCATCTCACATAATATAATCTGGTGACCTGGTAGTGGTGCTTCAGGAGGATGTCAGTTCCACTTCCTAAACCAGGAAGGGGAGAATTATCCAGAGCAATAAAGAACTTGTAAAAATAATACTAGGGAAATCAGAAGTTAATCTGAATACCAACTCAATCTAATCAGTATGAATAGCTCCCTGCCAACTGCTCCATTACCTGAAACAGGGGTCAACTGATAAACATCAGCCAGTCCTCTCATTAAAAAAAAAAACCCCACAACTAACAAACCCCCTTCATCTCCAAATCTTAAATTCCATCATTCCCGATAAGCACTAACCAGTTCCTCATCTCTCATTTGCAGTTCATATCCTGAGCTACATAGATTTGCTGTTAGAGATAAGGATATGAAAAAGCAAAGTGATATTAATATGCATGTTGCAACCTGTGAGCCTCTCCGAGGCTGATGAGCCTGATGTTGTAAATAGAGGTGGTCAGTGAGTCTGCACAGGGACTTGGGATCTGGCCACATGCCCTTTGCTTAACAACATTAGCCTGGAATATGTTCAAGGAGAACAGTACAAGTCATCTGAATGGAGAAACAGATGATTGACAAAAGAGGGAGCAAGCAAGGAAGAATGGGAGCTAGAAGGACCTGTTGGGGGTCTGGGGACTGCTTTTGGAGTCAGCAGAGAATGTCTATTAGATGAAGGGGGAAGAAGGAGTGGGAGCTGTAACCCCCAGGCTTGTGAAAGGTGTCACCCAACATCAAACCCTATGAATTACCTTTAGATTCTCACCCCATGCTCACCACTGTTAGATATTTGTCAAAGGGAAAGCCAAGACAGTATTTTCTGCCTTTCCCTATTAGCATGGGAGAGATTTTTCTGTCCTAAAACCCAGGTAACACCAGTCAATAGTGGCATTAAGATGGCAGCCAGTAAAAGTGGTTCCTGAAACAGTATTCTGGGGTTTGAGTCAAAAGTTCCTCTTCAGCCATTTATGCAATGTTTTTCTAATTTTTTTGGAAGGTACAGGAATTGGCTTTTTTTTCTTTTTTTTTTTGCTGTTCTTGGTAACTGAGAGAAATAAGAGTTGAGTCAGCTGCCCCATAATGCAGAATTCTTCTTTACAGCAGGTTAAAGGCTTCCCAGAGAAAATCATCCTTTTCTGTTCTACAGACTTTGTTTCTTCATGTGTTTTAGATTTACAGATAAACTAGTCAAAACTAATCAAAAGCAAAACAGAACACAAGCAGTATAAAATCCCCCAACATACTTTTAAAGGTCACTGACGCAACTATATTTAGTTTTAATATTTTTTTAATTTTAGTGTGTGGTAAATAAGCAGAGATTATTTCCTCAAACAAACCAAGGTTTTCTTAGCTTGTTTTCTTGACTTCAGATTTAGCTGAAGTCAAATATTATGACTTGTAATAATCTGAGAACAATATGTCTTTTTACACTCAAATTGCTATTCACTATCACCTTACCTGTGAAGAGGAAAATAAAACCTGTTTCAGTTAGCCACAGATTAATTACATTTAACTCAAATCTATGATTGAGGGTAGAGGTCTTGGAGAGAAGCTGCCTGTAGCAGCTTACGTATGCTTATATTTATGGAAAGTCTACACAAAAATTAGAAGTAAGTCAAAATCATTTCAGTGAAACGTTTTCCTTTTGAGACAGGATATTGCCATTTTTGTCAAAGGAGAAACCTCTAAAATGGATTAATTTAGATCATTATTTGTGGAAAACAGATTTACTGTTTCACATCATGTTTCTCTGAGAGTTATCACTCATTTTTCTTTCCAAGCACGTGCTCTCCTTCCACTGTTTACTTTTAATTTCAAAGGGGGAAATAATGGGATGAGGAGTTTTGGATTATTATTTCATTTGGAGCGCCTAGACAGTAGTGAAATAAAATATTCTGTGCATCCTTGAAAAGCCAGACACCTGCTATGGAAGGGGAAATAATTCCCTCCCCAATCCCCCACAAAAATAAAGAAAAGAAAAAGAGAACAGGTGCAGTTAATGGGCCTGACTAAAGTATCACGGAAGATTTTCAAAGCCACGGATGAATTTAGCTGCACCACTTCCGAGGAATATAAATGAGTGTTGTTTACTTTGGTTTTCTGAAGTTTGAAATTATCCTCTCCAATGTAGGCTTTGGGGGGAAGTCCACTTGAAATAATTGTAGGCATTTGAAATTACCATGTCACTGCCACTTCATATGACAAGGATAAATGCCACTCATTCGTACACAGCTTTTCCACAGACAACCAGAATACCAGAGAATATTGCCAGCAAGAAGCAGGAATAGCTTTGCCTTACATCTCCACTTTTTATTTCATTACTTTTTCAAAATTGCCTTTGAGGGGAGAACAAGGTCTGGGCATTTGGCCCAGACAAGGCAATATTGTCTTTATTTTCCTCTGGTTTTAGCAGAACTTTTCCGCCTAACAACACTTCCTGTTGCATTTGTTAGTCTGAAATTGTTCTGGAAAATTATTATTACAAAAATTTTACACTGTTTCCTGATTTGATGAAATTTTTACATAATCAGCTGGAAAGTCTTTTAATCCCACATATCCCTACTACAGATATAGACATGAACTGAGACACGTATGTTGCATCTTTAAAAAACAACTATCAGGAAGCTTTGGAATTACATAAAAATTAGCAATACAGTACAATTAAAACCTCATTGGTCTTATTAATGGATAACTCTTGCTCATCTCTGGGCCTAAATCACATGTTGTGCTGATCAAAACATACACCGAATTAATTTAGATAGATTACATCTGTGGTCTTATTCTAAAACCTTAGTTCTTTGGAAGATCTACTGTTTTGTAAGGTCACTTATGGAAAGACAGTGAAAACTGTTTATTGAAGTGGTTGTGGCTTAACCTAATTTCCATAAAGGGAGATGTTTTCCCCTCATGCATTCTAACCTTAGCAGACCATCATCTTCCTTTCTATTCAGTACTCAAAAATCATTTTGGCAAAGTGCCTGTGTACTCAACAATGCAAACTGACTTTCTTGGACTGCTTTGTCTTTATTTTTCATGAAATACCTCTCATGTTTTCTTCCTTACAGTGACCCACTGCAGGTACATTCAAAGCAAGAACCATGTTATTTCTTTTGTTCCAGTGACTCACTTCAGTTAGGAACAAACTCTGTTGTGTTAGTTATTGCTTCTAAGATAATATCAGACACTGCATTCCAACATAATAATAGTTTTTAATTTGTAACCATAGAAAAAAAAGATGATTGAAAATAACCCATAAGTGATTGAGTGAGCTACATGCAGAATCATCCTCAGGTCTGGATTCATCTGTCTGTCTTTTATACAGATAGGGGGAATTTTCTTTTTTCCTCCCTCTCTTTTTTTTAAAGACAGTTCTTAATGCTTGAACAAATCCCTTTTTCTTCCCTTTGGTAATGTGGTTAACTGTCTGGAATGTGAGCCACTGGAAATTCTTCCCCACAGAAGAATCTCCATTAAGCTTTCAGAGTTACTTCATCCCCACAGCTGCATGGATAGAAGGCTTTCTAGTGCCTAAATACTTACTGTATATGTCATCCTTAAATTTA
The DNA here is from genome assembly GCF_000695815.1 of Acanthisitta chloris. Classification (NCBI taxonomy): domain Eukaryota; kingdom Metazoa; phylum Chordata; class Aves; order Passeriformes; family Acanthisittidae; genus Acanthisitta; species Acanthisitta chloris. The sequence goes on from NW_008660443.1 coordinate 77,506, forward strand.
ATTTTTTTTTTCTCAGCCAGAGCTTTAGGAGCAGGTGCTAGCCTTTTGCTTCCTTTCTGCTTCCTCTGTGGGGAACAGGCTGGAAAGAGCCAACTAATTAGAAAATTCTACAGGGAAATTAATTCTGCAAACAGCTGAGGAATGGCATTTCAGTATAATGCTCACTTTGTCTGTTAGCAGAGCACTGGTCGGCTTCACAAGTGGCAGTTCTCCCAGATGTTACACATGTTGTGATGAGACCAGAACTGCATCATATGTTGCCCGTTTACTAAAAGACATGGTGCTCTGGAAGAGTAAACACACTAAAACCAACCTCTGGGACATGCTATGTTGCTGTCACAAGGCAGCAGCATGGTATTTTTACATATGCTTGAAGTGTAGCAATGAACCAAATCGTTTTCAGAGAGCTTAGTTCCGAATGTTGCCTTTGCTTTCATGTAGAGATGAGGCATGGGGGAGGAGGGTGAGAGGAGACACACTGAACTACTCTGTGTGAAGGGCTGGATTGTCAAAGCTAGGCTTGTGCATTGTGCACGTCGAAAAATATTTGCAGATCTGTAACATGCCTGAGCAAAACCCTCATTTAACCAGTTGGCTGATCACGTGCATATGAGAATAGTCAGTTCTGCATCCACAGGTTTCCCTGCTCTGAGACACTGGTGACTGAAAACTGCAGAGACAGGTCAGTGGGAAGGAGCCTGTTGTGAGATGTTCATGGAAACAGCACTCAGTGAAGAAGATGGCAGACTACTCGTTTCTGAGATCTCACTGGTACCAGTTTTTGTTATCTTAGTACTTTTTATTTAGGGGCTAAACCCCATTTAGCCACTTGCATTATATGAAGTGTTATGCCAGGTTCTCCGCTTGCTTCTCGTTCTTTGTGACCCTAAAGCCAAGAACAGCATAAAACCCCCAGTCCTCCTCCCAGTCACATTCCTTATCTGTTCCTTCCAAAGCCCCCAAATTTTCCTCAGGCTATTTGTTGTAACCGTCAGTAGTAGACTTCTCATACACATTGCTCCCAGATTGACTTGGCATCCCTTGCTTCTGAGCTGCCAGGAGATGGCCTTGGGCTTCACTTTAGTGTTTGGCTATGCACAAGTGGCCCTCAGACTCCAGATGTCTGGGAATTTGCCCTAGATTTAACATAGAAAGAGGGACTTACGAGTGCTCATTGAGTAATATAGAACTGCTTTTCTTATCTTTTTGGGCCCCAACATGACATTGAAGCTTACAGTGCTATGAATACCTCTTTGTGTTGCAGCTGGTTCATTTTTTAGATGTCTTACTCTCCCTCAGTGGGTCTTGTATTCTCGAGATCACTTTTGTATTCTTTATCTCTGTCATAAATGTCTGAATGCTTTTCCTTCCAGTGTCTCCTAAGAATTAATTAGTTATATCTAAGAATATAAAAAATAGGACATTCATGTAAGTCCCATGGAGATATGTTGTTTTTCTCCAGCTGAATATTTTCCGATGCATTTTCCTCTTTCTCATATTTGCTTGACTGTAACAAGACTCAATTTTTTTATATTTTTCTCTCTTCTCATTGTCTTGTAATTCACAAATGCAGTAATATTCTATATTATTCTATATTATGGAGAATATTCTATATTTTTAGTCAAAAATCTCATGATTCATTATTTTCTGATCAGTCTGTTCTCTCCAGCATAATTATATGGCTTAATGCATCACACAGTGTTGGGTTCAAGGACTGTTTTTAATAGTGAATTATCCATATCCTATTCCAAGTCCAGTGTTACCATGCAGGTGGTACTTGAGAATTACTTGGTTATGAACTTTAATTACATAAAAAGTTGAAATTTTTTGCTATGCTCATGTTGATGTGTGATCATCTTCCAGCATTAAACACTAAGGGGCTTTGACTTTGAAAGAGTCATTTTCACAGATGAAGATCATGTTTGCAGAAGAAAATGATAACATTCCATTCTTTGTCTTTAATAAAAATCAAGCCAGTTTCTATAATTTCTAATTTACTTTACTTGATAGTAATTACCCTTTTCCTAATGAGATGTAATTGCTTAAGAAACTATTGAAATTAAATCTCAGCTAAATATTAACACCTTCCCCTTATCTAATTCATAATTAAAAACAGTCTTTGCATGTTTTCATTAATTGCTGTAGTTGCATACATTAACAAATTGGAAGGACTAAAAAGCATCTATCTCCAAAACAGAGGTTCATGGACTCTTGAATGCAAGCAACTTGATTCTGAAGCCTCTTTGAGCTAGAGAGATCCTAATGTCACATATAGAAGATTTATTCTGCAGTCACAGTTTCTGAATTAATTGACTTTTTAATTTTGAGGTCCTGAATGCATCACTGCTTGGCAGTTTTCCAAAGTGCATCGTGATATAACTGATGCCTGTATTATGGAAGTTTGTCAAGTGGTCTGTGCTTAACACCAAGACCTGTTTGTATTTAAAACAAGAGCACAATTAAATTATTAAATATTATTATCACACATTTTTCCCAGAATTACATTTTTTATTATGGGGTGCTTAATAACTGCAGGAACATTGTCAGCTGAAATTCTTAAAGTGATTGTCAAATAGGAAATAAAATGGAAAATGGGAAATAAAATGTGCTATTTATTGCAGGTAAATGTCTAGCTAAATTGCCTTTATATACTTCCTAGATAAAAGTTCTTAGTGATTTAATTTTCTGTTTATTGTCATCCAGATGTTCCAAGCACTGAGCAAATGGTGCTTGGAAATTTCATTTTTTCCAACTTATGATAATAGATTGAATTATAAAAAAAATCATAAACTATCTCCATATTACATCCATGGAGATTCACTAGGATGGTTTGCACTAAATGGATTTTTACATGGGATAAATTTCCTTTCCAAAGTTCAACAAGAGTCAAGATTATATCCGTATGTGTGTAGGAGCCAAAAAGCATTTAGTAAAGGAGAAAGACACATCTGTTTTGTACAAGTTGTTGAATAATTGCATGTTTGCACTATTTGCTTAATGATATAGATGTTGAATCCTTATGAGTGCTCCTACAGAGTACATCAGAGTGTCTTAGATAAGGATGTGTTCATGTGGTGTGTGATGGTCATCAGAAATATCAGCAGGGGTCCAGCTAGGAAGAAGTCCTTGTTTTGGGGGCATGGGAGTGTGTGTGTATGTAAGGATTACAGGGAGGTTAGGTGAACTGGGCAGTGAATTTGAATAAAAACCCCTCAAAATTAATTGGAATCTTTTATTATGTTCTAAAGCCAATGCATGTTGCCTTTGGGGGAGAAGTGAAATGCTTTGATTTGTCTTTGTGTGTTCAAGAGGACTGAATTTTCAGTTTGGTTTCAAGAGATCTTTTAAAAATTGAAATTATATTTCAAAATGGCAATGCTCGTTTAAAAAAATCAAACCATTTATTTATTTATTTCTACTTCAAAGCAAAGTAGTTCTTACCCATTTTTGGGATCAAAGCTGCTCACTGAAGCTGATCGGAGTTTGTCCAAGATCTAGTATGTCCAAGAATTAATTTTGTATTCATCAAGAAATTTCATTCATCTCTAGTTGTAATGTTTTGCTTTGCAGGATTTATTTTTTTATATGTGTTTGCCACACATATTGCAAGAGTTAATAAATAAAACCAAATTGATTTATGACTTGTTTTGCTTGGACAAGTTTATGAATAGCAATGGTGTATATGTTTTTTAATTGAATTCTTTCTTTCCTCCAAGGACGTCACTATCCGAAACAAATGGAGAATTTTTCTTCAGAAATTGTGCTCACACCTTGTATTATTATGGATACTCTTGAGAATATCTTGCATCTTGGGGTAAGTATTTATAAGAATGGTTTCCAGACTTCAGAATGGAAACATTTAAACTTTTGTGCTGTCCTTAAGGTTTAATAAATGCCTGGCCTAATATTGCATTGCAATATTTACATACATTCTGTATTTTGCATTGCAGATGTGCCTCAGCAAAATGTAAGCCTTTGCTCCATACATTGTTATAGCAGCTGGAGATTACATCCCTTGCTGAATTTCTAGATTGTTCACTAAGGTCATTTTGTCTACTCCACTTTAAAGATTTTCCTCTATCTGCTCTAAAAAGGAGAGTCTTTCCGCTGAAATCCTATCAATTTGTTATTTGTAGGCATGGCCTGGAAAGGAAGGAAAGATAAGGAGATAGTGGGAGTGAATCAATATTTTATTGTAGTGACACTCTCATGTTATTCCAGCCAGTCACTTTTACTTACAACCTGCGAACTGCAGTGCTATCCATGGCAGTTGCTCAGAAATGAAAGGTTACATCTTTGCTGCTGGTTCATGTGGTATAGCACAGATGAGAAAATAGGTAGATATTTATGCCAGCTTAATGACCAAAGAATTTGAGAGTTTCAAGCTGTTCCACCTTTCCCAAAGGCCAGGTGTGTGAGGGGAGAACATCTGTCCATTATATTTATCCTCAATATCCAGAAATACAAGGAACTAATTGTACCAAGTGTTACTTTAAGGATGTTATTTAAACACCTGTACATTGTAGCCAGAAAACCATTCTATTAAACTCATCTGAGGGCCTGCTGTGGCCATGAAAGAAGTGACTGCCTCTAAAATCCCACCCTTAATCTCAGCCTTGTTAAGAGTTAACCTGCTTGATTTATGTTGGAAAAATCTCTGAGATCTCTGCCTCTCAGCCCCACTGAAATCAAAAGAAAAGAGGTTAGTTGGTGGGGTTTTATTTGGGGATTTTTTTGGCAGGCCATCTAGGAAAAAAACTGAGTGGAAATCAGAAGGACATACAATGATTTTTGACACATTTGGCAAATGGTAGTGCTTTTAAGAAGTCTGCTCACAAAACCTGTTGTGTAAGCATCCACTTGCTCAGTTTGAGTAAGAGGATTTCTTGCCAGGAAGCTGAAAAAAAATAATGATGACCAGTTGGTGATTCATCCTTTCCACTCATGTTTTCTTTGCCTATGACTCCCAAAGTGTTTGGTGGAAATGGCAATGTCCTTGTATTTTTACAAGTAAAGCACAGAAGATTAAAGTGAAGATACGAAAACATGAATGCTTGAAAAGTTCCTGGAAAAAAGAGAGACACAGATGAGCTGACAGAGAAACCTGATGCTCAGAAGTACACTAAGAACCTTCAGATCCTTGGCATTTATGGAAAACAAAACACTTATTTAGGAGCCTAAGCTATTCACTAAGCAACAGCCCCAAACTTTTATAACATTCTAGGGAAAAAGCAGAAAAAAGAATGTAAAATACTCATAGTTATCCATACTAAATACTGGACTGTATGTTATATCCCTTGTCTTTAATGTTGGTGAAAAAACCTGCATGGTCTGAATCCTTATCTTCTTTTAAAAAATAGGAACATTATCTGAGAACAAATTTTTATGCTGGGTTGGTTTTTAACTGGGTTGGTTCTGAGGAACTGACAAAGCTGCAAGTCTCACATCATGCTTTACATTGTCAATGTTTCAGTGACTGACCAAATACTTGTCATTCTGTTCCATTCATAGGTGCATGTCGTGTACAGTCGTGTGGGGTTTGTTCAGCAGTTGACATATCCTTTCATTGCTAAAAGCTTTGGTTTGGAATGGAATGAAGTCAAATACAGGAAGGAAATGATTATGGAAACTGTAAGAATTTGAGACCTCTGCTATCTTCAGACACAACAAATCATTTCCTCTTATTATCAGAAGGTATGGAATTACTGATCAGACAGAAAAAATGCCAAAGAAACATTTCAAGAAGGTATTTGGCTTTGAAAGCTAATTCTGCCATCAGAGTACTTGTCAGACATAAGTAGTACATCACATTGTGATATTTCTTCTTATATGAAGAGAAGTTACAGATATAAAAGGGGTAAATATTTGGAGCTCAGGTTTTTACTGCCTATTTCAAGGGACACTACAGCATGTCTTTACACACTCAAGTGATCCTTTATTAAAAGAAAGATAAACTCCAAAGAACATTGATAAACTAATTTTTTTTCATGTTAAGTGGATAAGGCTGTGATGGATACACCTGATTACATTATCAGAGTCTAGGAATTTTAAGATAAACTCAGGTTCCAGAAAAATTTAAGCTATTCACAAGTCAAAATAATTTTAAAATGCATCATGTGAAAGACAAATAGAACTACAGATGTGATGCTGCTGTAAAGAATTTTCCAAGTTAACTGGAGAAATTTAAGTGTGTCACTGATTGCCTGTGTTTAGCCTTCTCATGGTAACAGTGTTGCTTTCAGCTGGAAATGATGAAGTCATGCATAATACATTTGCATATCTAAAACAGGTTCATAAACTAGACTTCAATGAAGCCATTTTCAAAAGTTGACAGTCATTTTTATTCTGTTAAAATGATATACTGTACTCAAAAATATCAAAATGGCAATAGTATTCTTTTGCTAGTGTGACAGAAGAAACTTACATAAGTAAAAATACAGACTATGTTCTGCACAAAAAGAAGAAAATGTGTTGGGCATGGTTAATAGTTATTCAGAAAATGTTAGCATAGGGAAAGCTAAGAAATGTTGAGCATCTTGCATGGAGACTTCAGAGCAACTTTTCAATATCTGAAGGGCCTACAACGAGCTGGGAGAGGGACTCTGTGTTAGGAACTGCAATGATAGGACAAGGAGTAATGGGTCAAATTGAAGGAGGGGAAGTCTAGGTTGGATATGAGAAAAATGTTTTTTCCTGTGAGGGTGGTGAGACACTGGCACAGGTTGCCCAGGGAGGCTGTGGCTGCCCTGACCCTGGCAGTGTTCAAGGCCAGGCTGGATGAGCCTTGAGCAACCTGATCTAGTGAGGAGGTGTCCCTGCCCAGGGCAGGGGGTTGGGACCAGATGATCTGTAAAGTCCATACCAACCCTTAAATTCTATGATTCTATTATCTTGATTACTCTTAGCTGTGTTTTCAGTGGAACCCACCTGAATAGAGCTGGTTATTATTTGTACCTGCATCCTCATACTGTAAAATTACTTTGAAGAATGCTAAGTAAAAATTAATTTAAATTAACTACTAGTTTGTAAGTTTATATTTGAGGGGCTCAGCTCTGCATGGAAGTAGTACAGGGCTAAATCTGCAAAGAACACAATGCTGGCTAGGACAACACCTAAATTTAAGGCATCCTGCCAGCTAGAAGGAATTTTTGCTCCAAGGTTAGGCACATCTCTTCTTTAATGAATGGAGATGAAGAGCTAAGTCAGCTGGAGAGCAGCAGGCTGATCCCTTCCAGACAAAAACAGCAAGATGTCATCTGTATCCCCGAGAGAAAGGCATTTAACTCTCCTTAGGTTTCTCCACTGTGAATCTGCTCTTTGAATTTAACATTCCCAAACTGGCTAAAGGAAATCCCAGCCCAATACTTAATGCACTCACCTGAGTGGGGACCTGCTTTCAAAAGCCATTCTGCTTTAACTTGAAAACACATTTATCTGACTTGCAGGTTCTTTTTACTGAATTTTTAAACTTGGTATATATTGCATACTTTGAGGGATGGGGAGGAGAGTGTGGTTGATCAACTTGATAGGTTCTACCTTGGCAAAGGAGAGAATGGTGTTCAGGCTCCAGGTGCAACAAATACTTATGCAGAGAAGTGTTCCAGTGGGAGAGGCTGATACCTGATAGTCATAAACTGCCAGGATTGCTGTGCCAATCGAGTAAATCAGTGCAATCAGTATTCAGAGTCATATCTATGGAGACAGAGTATCATCTTTGTGTACACCAAGAAGAAAATCATCATATATAGGTCAAAGTAAGTACTTCTACCTTTTCAGAACTTGACTGACATGACTAAAAGGAAAAAAGGTAAAAGAAAAAGCAAAGTCTTTTACTTTGCATATTCCTTAAGGGAAGCACAGAGAAAGCCACACATGTGAAATGGCAGAGAGATCATTGTTTTGTCTATCTCTGCAGTGAATTCAGCTGTAACCACCTGTCAGAACAAGGAATCGCTGCTCAACCAAGCACATGTCTCATGAAGTAACACTCTCCTGCAATTTTATAACAGAGTAAATAGTTCAGTGTTTGTGTGAGCATATGGCTGGAAGGACACCCTGTTTATGACGGACTATGGATGTCTGTGGAACATTGCCCTGGAAGAATTTGCAGCATTTCCAGCAGGAAAACCAAATGCTAAGCAGATGTATTTTCTTCCAGACCTAAACTGTTGGACTCTTCAGTTTTAGGTTCAGGCTGGCAGAAACTCTTCACTTTATCCAGTTTAACATTTTAAAGACAATGATCATAAGACAATGACTTTTCAGCCCTATTGACTAAGCCTGGACACCACTGGGAAGGCCAATACAGATCTGTTTCCCTCAGGGCACACAAACTGCTTATTCTTGGTCTTCTCACTTATGCATTGAACTTGGAAAAAATCAAAACAAAACAAGAAACTGAACCCCTGAAAGCAAGTAGCACTAATGCTAAAAGGAGTTATTCCAACTTGATCTTTCTCCCACTTATCTTCTATGGGAGGAAATTTTTATGGAGGAAACAAACTGAGAAAGATCACAAAGATATTGCCACACAGATTTCCTGATGTTATTCTGTAGAGGAAGAGGCAAAAGTTCTTCCCTCAAATTCCTTTCCCCAAGTAAACAGTGGGGAAAAATATTGTCTTTTGTCAACATTTTGGTTTGTTTCTTTGTCCTTTTCTTCAAAACTATTCCATGAAGATACAATTTATTAATCATAGCTGTTATGTTTGATAACAAAAATGATCCTTTGGGACCATATTTGTAATATGTGCTGAAACGTATTGTTTGCTAAGTGGCCTTATCTATAATTCAGAGTCTTTGTGTGCTTTGGAAGACCATTTGGCAAACTCTGTGAAAGGAAGTAATTTAGTTATTTGGCTGCATTAAGGATGAAATCAATTTAAGATGAATTAGGACTCCTAGAAAAGTGATATGAAAAAACCCCAACAGCCTAAGTTCTTGGCTTTGGAAGAAGTAATTAGCCAGTACTGCAAGAGCCTTGGTTAACATGCAATCGGATATCCTTTAGTGGATCTAGAGGAGCAATTTAGGAAGATATTGTCCCCAGATTTCCATTTCTACCTCTTGGGCTGGTTGTTACTTTCTCAACATTTTAGATGTAGTGTGCACCCTGGAAAATGCTTCTAGCCTGTTTCAGTCACACAATAGATGAATTTAAATAAGCATTTTAGATTATTCAGGGGGCAGACTTCATCGCAGTTTGTGTTCCTATCTCCTCCTCTAGTTACTCCATGGCCATAAAAATGTTGTGGAGAGGGTGTTGCTACCCAAGTGAAGGCAAAGCTCCATTGAGGCTGACTTCAGTTCAAGAAGGTTCATAGGGTGAACTTGAGCCTGGTTATTGAGGATACACTGGTAAGTCTTTGCTAAGTGAAGATGCAGTTTTAGTCATTTGCAATATAGTGATAAATCTGTACAATTTTATTTCCAGCTCAATGGGACATTGGATGTTGCTAAACTTTAATATATGTAATGTGGTAATCTATAATAAAAATGATGCATTAGTGAGCTGAGTGACAAAAAGTTGTGTCTAAAAGAGATTCTTAAGGATAGGCCAAGATCATTTGCATTTATTTTAATGTTATCCAAATGGTGTTCTAACTAAAGATGGTAATAATTACAATGAGCAATAAAACTCTAGAAAGAGTTAAACTTACTGGCAGGCTTTATTCTGCTGCAGTGCTCTGTTTGACATAATTCCATAACCTCTTCCCTTCAATAAATGTCAACTACTTTATTTTATTTTTTTTAAATTTCTTCAGTGTCTTAGCTGTGAAGAGAGACAGAGCATGGAAATTGTCAGGGATATATCACGCTTTGCATTCACATGCTCATGGGTTTTGTTAGGGTGAGTGAAAGGTCAGCAAAGATGCTGCAGGAAGACTTTCAAGCAAATATAGAAGCAGTTTCTAACTCCATGTTTTGAAAAGCTTTACTCAAAAGGCCTCACCATGATCAACTCTGGTAGAGGAATAAGAGTAGTGTTTCCACAATAAACATTTTCTCTTTGCTGGTACTCTGAAAGCCACCAGTGGATAAGGAGCAGGATTTGATGACAACATTGATGTAAAAAATGCTATAAACTTATCTAAAGGCTGAAGATGATGACAGTTTTCAGACATTGACAACCACTCAAACTGCTGAGGGTGAATGGAAAACCTTACTTTTAATGAAAAGGTCTGTGTGGTACAGTTGTATCTGACACAAGGGAACAGTCTCAAAGACTTCTGAAGTCCTTTCCTCTCAGAAGTCCTTTAGATGGTAGAATAACATGTAGAAACAAGATCTTGATGGTAACTCTACATCATCTACAGAGACCTCTCTGCCCACCACAGTCTGGCTCAGTGCTCCTCTTGGTGGCTGGTTTCAGAATGTGGCACCAATCTTCTGTTTATCTGGTACTAGACACACTTTTGTGGGCACATGATTTGTAAACATTATGAAATGATTGAATCATAATGGCCTAATCCATCTCCTACTAAGAAATAAGCGACACTAATAAACTTAATCCTCAAGCCAGCTTTAACAGTGTTTCCAAAGGCTGCTTCAGAGAATATAAACACATTAAAGAATAGCCAGAAACCTAATCTGCTCAGCAATCACAGATTTCTCAGTTGTGTATTGAAGACATAGCAACCTAAATTACCCTTGAAATGACTCTGTTTCAAGTCATACCCTTTCCTGAGCTATATTTTTAGACAACTTCATACTAGTAGTACAAGAGCTTATTCCAGACAAGGACTTAGCTTGGGTTTATGTTAACATATAATTTGTAAAAGTTTGTAATAAACATCCTTCACTGAGACTGGCAGAAATTATAGGAAGGAAAACACCACTACTAACTTTGGCTACTTGCTTTGATTCAGACCTCATTGTATTATGTTTGTTATGTGAGCTTCAAAACTGCAGAGAAGTGATGAATCGCCGAGTCACTAAGGCCAGAATTCCCCAAGCAGCCTTGTCTTTTTTGAAACTCTCTTTTGATTAGGCATTTTGTCTTCCAATATAAATATTCACCAGAGCCCTGGTGCTTAGATTGGGAAGTATACTCACAGGCTTCCATTCAGATAGGCAGAAATATGCAATACATAATTCAAGACCTTAGACCTGAGCTGGCATCCTGTTATGCACCCACTGAAGTCAGTGAAGTTTTAGGGTGTACAGGAAATGGCAGCTGAAGTCTTACAAATAAACACTTAGTGAATATTTATATAAATATGGTAAACAGAAAAGGAAAATGCCAATGTGCATGCTGGTGGTCACTCTGAAATTACTACTCTTCTCAGGCCAGTTTTTATATCCTTCAGAATAATAGGGCCATCATTATTTTTCCAGTGCTTTTCAAGTCGTGGTAAGAGATAGTTTCCCCTCTGTTAGTCACACAAGCTAAAAGCAGGTTTGTAATCTCAGTTTAACTGCAGTTGGAAACCAGTCTTGTTTGTAAATGATGAAAGGAAACCAGGCAGGAACCTATTTGCCAAGTTTCTCTGCAGAAATATTCAGTTTTTCCATGGTCACTCTCTTTTCTCTTACACTGACCAGCTTCTCCATGCTAGATAGATTTTTTGACTCCTTCAAAATATGAATTTAGCATTAGAACAATTCAGGGTGCATCAATGTCTTTGAAAGCGTGTTTTAGAAACAACTGTTATATTGCAATCTCTGTGTGTTCTGTTTTGTTAAAGAGTGTTATTATTTTGGTCAAAATTGCTCATGACATTAGTTGAGACACTGAGCAAGATCATAATGAGGAAATCCATTGCTCTGAAGAGCCAGCAGTTTAAATAATTTAAAGCCATGCTTCCTGTTCTTCCAAAATGAAGCTTGATCTATTATTTAACTGTCCAGGAAGCTACTGTTCAAAGGTGATGGACAATCTTGAATTAAGTGGAAAAAAAGTTGTTGGTATAAATTAAATAAATTAGTGATTAGTAATAAATAGTGAAAAGTCTTGTGTTTATAGATTTTTTCATAAGATGGCATGTAAATAATGAAAACAAAAGTTGATTATTCAGCATATAAACTCCAATTTTAGAGGAAGAGCAGGTGGAGAGTGCCAGAGCCAGAAGAGAACGAATATATTTTAAAAGCTATGTGATCACATAATCATATTGAATGGATTAAATATGAAAATCCACAAACATTCAGGTGAGTTAGGTTCTGTTCTCATTGACATTGGAGAAATAATGACTCTTCTGTTTCCCTCTATGTACACAAACTTTGGAAAACCATTTATTAATGCTGGAGTTAACAGCATCTTATCCATGAATTCAGTGAGACCCAGACTACAATATGGTTTAAATTATTAGTTACACATAACAAAGTGTTTATGGGGGCAAACCAAACAGCAGAAATTATTCCGAATTGCTGAAAAATTATGAGTATTACCTTGTGAAGTCCAAAGGAGGCCACAATGTTGATAAGAGGACTGGAGCATCTCCCCTATGAGGACGGGCTGAGGAAGTTGGGGCTGTTCAGCCTGGAGAAGAGAAGACTACCTGGAGACTTCAGAGCAACTTTTCAATATCTGAATGACCTACAAGGAGCTGGAGAGGGACTCTGTGTTAGGAACTGCAATGATAGGACAAGGGGTAATGGGTTCAAATTGGAGGAGGAGAAGTTTAGGTTAGATACTAGAAAAATGTTTTTTACTGTAAGGATGTTGAGACATTGGAACAGGTTGCCCAGGGCTGCTCCAACCCTGGTGGTGTTCAAGACCAGACTGGATGAGGCCTTGAGCAACCTGATCTAGTGAGGAGGTGTCCCTGCCCAGGGCAGGAGGTTGGGACTAGATGATCTGTAAGGTCCATTCTAACCCTTAAATTCTGTGATTCTATAATTCTATAATTGTTAACATTTGTTTCATAAGCATAACCAAACCAGTAAACCAAAAGTGTCAGGATATCAGGAAGAAGAGTCGGAAGAAGAGGGAATGATTGACCTTTTCATTACATTATTTGACAAAGCTGGAAATAGTTCCACCTTCTCTAAGTCATAGTCTCAGAAGACTATATTTCCCTTCTTAAAGAAACAAATTAGTTTTAAAAGCCTTTAAAAAACATCATCAAGGACTCTGTGTGTCTATATATGCCAAGCAAACTGTTGTTTCTTTGAGGTGTTTCAGCATCCTTGATGCTGCTTTATTTTAAATTATCTCCACCATGCTTCTTTTATCAATCAAATGATTTATTTTCATAGGTGTTTTCTACTAAATGGATTGCCAGAGGGAGGCTATGTCACCAGCAGAGCCAGCCCCTGCCTAAAATATGCAACTTCTTTTATTCTAAAATATGGTAGATTCTTTTCCTCTGTTAAGTTCATATGTAATTGGGCAGCTTTCACATGGTTTTTTTAAGTATGTGACCAGCCATGCAGTCTCTAAGAAACAGCCAGTTCTCTTTTCACTTTTTAATTGAGGTAGGTCTTTATTGTGTTGAATATCTTCCTCTTTACAAGAACCTTTCTGTCAGAGATGCAGAAGACAGCTTTCTTCTGCCATCCTGCAAAGTCCTGCATGAAACAGTCTCCTTTAGCCCACAGGTCTCATAGCAGTAACTCAGTCAAGTGCACAAATTCCACTCTGACCCCTGTGTTTCTTACACTGCTGTTGACAATCTCTTTGGGGAATTACAGCAAGGAGACTGGATGGCTCAAAATATTATTGATGGGCTGCTGAAGGCCTGGCTGCAGTTTTTGTGAAGTCATGAGGGAATTGACTATGTACTCTATTAATCGTCTTGTGGTTGAATCCCTCAGCTAATGCTGAAGGGTTTAGTCCTCTATTTTGCCAACTGGAAACTATGTCTATATCCAATGGTAGTTCGTGAAAATTGCTTTAGTGGTCTCAGTCCGAATTTTATGGACCAAATATTAGTAGCTCCAAAACGTTCCTCCAAAGTAACTGCTAGCTGAATGGTCAGGGACAGCCAAAGCTTTAAAGGCAAGAAGAGTGAACTTGTTTCTTCCCAAGAAGTATTCTCTGTATGCCAGCAATGAAGTGCACAGGGGCACATTGATGTTAGCATGACGCAGGTTGTCAATAAAGAAATTCTGCCCTCAGAAATACCAAATCAGTTCATATGAATTCCTCACTCTTCCCAAATCACTTTCAAACCAGGCAGAAGAAGAGATCACAAAGCTGAAGAGCATTCCCTCCTTCTCACATCTCTGCAGTCTGCTAGCACTGTGCCTGTCATAACATTCCCAGGAGGTTTCTTTTACTATCATGTCTCATCTCTCCAAGCAGCTGCTTCCTTTTTGCGTAAGAGTTCTTGGAGGCTTGCTTTGCTTATCAAAGCTAAACCACTGAAAAGCTGGTAAATAACTAAGTTCTATTGGGAAGATGAACTCCCACTGCAGATGGAGAGATTTGCTTAACCTATAAAATAATTCTGGAATAACTATTTTTCTGGCAAAATTCTAAAATGTAACAAAGTTTGATTGTTCTTGGCTTCTCCTAATTTGCTTACTTTGGGGTTATAGCTGCCCATTGCTATGCAGATGTTAGTCCCATTATGTTAACAGGAGTTAAATATACACAGATATATAAGAGGGACTTGACCATTTACTCTCAGTGTTCCAAGGTCAGATGAAGTCTGGACCTTTTACTTTCTCTATGCTCCACTAACTGAGAACAAAGCTTATGCAAGACTTCCTTGGGGAACACGGGGGCTGAGGTTTGTACAAGGCTAAAATTCAAGTATGAAGCACAGCTGTTTGGATAGGAGTCTTGGACATCTTTGTTTTGAACTATAGTGACCTGCTCAGCCTTAACAACACGTGAACCTCTGAAATTCCTGCACAGCTAATGATTGGGATGTGAAAATTGCCTGGCAAAGTGCCTGGGCAAATTGACCAGTTTAGAGAGTGCTCTGGGATTTGCAGGTGGAAGGGCTATTCTTTCTCTTTCTACCTCCCTCCCCCTTTCTATCCACATCATTTCATCCATGCACATCTCTGCAGATTTGAAGCTATGTTCACCATCTAACCAGCTGAACCAATGTGACATTCCTCCCTTCTGCCAAGTTCTGATATTTTTATGAGTCCCAGGTAAGAGGTAAAATCATAGAGCCATAGAATCCACTGGGTTGGAAAAGATCACCAAGATCAAGTCCAACCCTACTGTGGCTCCTAGACCATGGCACTAAGTGCCACATCCAGTCTCATCTTGAAAACCTCCAGGGATGGTGAATCCAACACCTCCCTGGGCAGCCCATTCCAATGCCTGATCACTCTCCCTGTAAAAAATTTCTTCCTAATATCTAACCTAAACCTCCCCTGG
Source organism: Acanthisitta chloris (assembly GCF_000695815.1). Classification (NCBI taxonomy): domain Eukaryota; kingdom Metazoa; phylum Chordata; class Aves; order Passeriformes; family Acanthisittidae; genus Acanthisitta; species Acanthisitta chloris. The sequence continues at coordinate 92,789 of NW_008660443.1, forward strand.
CAGAGCTTGAGTCTGTGCCCTCTTGTCCTCCTGCTGGTTACCTGGGAGGAGAGACCAACCCCCACCTGACTCCAACCTCCTGTCAGGGAGTTGTAGAGGGTGATAAGGTCTCCCCTGAGCCTCCTCTTCTCCAGGCTGAACACCCCCAGCTCCCTCAGCCTCTCCTCATGGCACTTGTGCTCGAGTCCCTTCACCAGCCTCATGGCTCTTCTCTGGAACTGCTCCAGTACCTCAATGTCCCTCCTGAACTGAGGGGCCCAGAACTGAGCACAGGATTCAAGGTGTGGCCTCACCAGTGCCAAGTCCAGGGGCAGAATCACCTCCCTGGTCCTGCTGCCCACACTGTTCCTGATCCAGGCCAGGATGCCATTGGCCTTCTTGGCCACCTGAGCACACTCCTGGCTCATGTTCAGCTTCCTGTCTATCTGAAATAAAAATAGAAACAGTATGGGATAAACTAGTCTGTCAGTTTAAGTAGTGATAGACCTCCACATTCTATATACCCCTGGTAGTACATGTATTTTGAAGTATATAAACACAAATAAAAGTACCAGTTAAACCTTGCAATTCCAAAAATATTTAGAATATCAGCAATGAGTAATTTTGCACAACTGAGACATGATATGCCAGATAATAATTAATCTAATTAAATGGACTGGCAGTGGACATTGTGGCTTGGATGAGGAGGTGATGTCAATGGTGGCTGTTTGGGCTTTTCTTGAAGTCAATGATAGACCCTCTTATACCCCCTTAGACTTAGAATCCACTTCCATTATCTTCTTTGCAAAAATATATAGATTTTCTATATTAATGCCCAATCACAGCAAGATAAAGTGTATCTTGAGCTCTTTTGAGTATCTGACCTTTCATAATCATTTTGCTCTTGCAAAGCACATGAAATACTATGGAAAGACTGTGGAAAAAACCCACAATACTTTATGTAGTGATATAATTAATATCTTTGTGCACCCC
>NW_008660443.1:93806-98095 GCF_000695815.1 Acanthisitta chloris
GTAAATCCTTGGGTTTTTAATACAGAAATAATTTTGACTGCATCTTTGGCTTGGTATGACATGGAAACTGGTGATTGTTTATGCTTTGCTACTTTTTTTTTTTTTTTGGTCTGCATTAAAATCCCACATGAGAAACAAATTTTCCTCTAGGAACAAACTGTTACTTTTTTTGGGACTGAGTTCTAATTAGTTGGGTAGTATGTCTGTTTCTTTTCAGTTGGGAAAACGCAATGCATATGAAATCCAGATGGATAGCACATGATGCTGGAACCCGCCCCAGCCAATCAGTCCCATCACTTGATTAAAGGAAACCTATAAGAATTTAAGTAAAAATCCAAACCCAACAAGACAGGAAGAGCCGCAAACTGGCTGCACTGTGGGATTCCATCCCAGCTCCTGCATCCCCACACCTTATTGAAAGTTAACCTGCATTTGATTTAGGCCCTGAATACCAAGAGTGGAAACCATGTGGTAAGCTGGATGGGGGAGAAATTTGTCATCGGGCTACCATCAGGCCACAAGGACCACAGCTTTAGGGCAATGAGCTCTTTGAAGGAACTCAGCTAAGAGAAATGCAACAGAAATCCACCCTGGAGTGAACCATAAGATCACACACCAATACTTTTCATATGGATTGGGACTGGGACTGAACAGCCTTTCCGAGAGCAGTTAAGCACATATGGTGATTACCCACAGCCTCTCTGTGCACAAAAGCTCCTGAGGTCTCACCAGATTGAGAGTGAGATTTTCAGAGAAGCAAAGAAGTTTGAAGGAGAGGCAGACAGGCCTTGCAGAGGGATGGAGCAGCATCTGGAATCCCTATGGATAACTGCAGGAATGTTTATTATTCTGTGTTTATTATTTTGAGTATGTGCTCTCTCCCTCTTCCTCTCTTTGTCTCCCTTTGTTATTTGTGTAAGAAAGTTCCTCTAGGCATATAAAGTAAGTCATCTGGAATTGTGCAACTCCTTCTGCCAGGAAGCTGGAAAAGCCCCTCTCCTGTGCAGAGAGAGAAATATGGACTTGTCTCAACCATTGAGGAATCACAGAAATACAACATTGTCTTTGGGTTACATTTCTATAGCAAAGAGCTATGGCAAATAATTGTGCTTCTCACTGTTAAAAAAAAATCTTTTATCCTGTCCAAGGTGTTCTGTTTGTTTAAAACTTCCAAAAATCTAGTGTATTTTAAAATAAAATAAAACATGCAAAGTCCATTAAAAGGTTTTGGTGTCAAAGTTACCTGTTCTGCCAGCGAAGGAAAAGGAAATGAGTGAGTAGAGAGGAGCATCTTTAGAGCCACATGGCTAGTGAAATTTTCTATTTATTCTTTGGGGAAAAAGCAGAGTAGCTGCAGAGCTGCTGGTTGGATAGGTGCCGGTGCTGTTTTTATTGGCAGGCGAGTCTGAGTGGCTGAAAGGTGGTCATTAACACCCTGACACGAAGTGCTGACAGGGCGATTATAAGATTAACACCCTATGTTATATTAACAGTGTCAAAGCCTCCCCTTACCTGTCAGGGAGAAATAATGGCACCAAGGAAAACATTATAGACACACAGATATTTTAACATGAAAATGCTACACAGCTACTCTTTCAAATTGGTACAAATATGTAGATAACCTACTAAAAGCGCAATAAAATGAAAGAATATATTTTAAATTAATTTCAAATTATAGCTCCACAAATGTGTTTGCCCCCTCGGCTTGCTCTTTTTGTTCCACAATTGTCCTCCTTCCACCGTATGTTCTATATGTCATACAAGTGTGTCTGCAAGATCTATAGATAAATAGATCTAAGATAAAATATAAATATTCTTCACATATAATTCAGTTTCTAAACAAGATCTAGGCAGAGTCAAAGCATCCAAAATACCAAAATGCTTTAATGTGTTGCATAAGGAAAGTTCAGTAGTTTAAAAGCCAGATTTGGGGGATTTTCAGGGAGCTGCAATCATATCATGACAGCTTAAAGGTTATTGAAACCCCTTAGCAAAGTGGATGTAGTTCACTTAAGACTTGTTACAAATTACTGAAGCACCATCAGAAAAGTTCAAGTGTCTCGGAAAAAGATCCAACAGAACCATTTCATAGCTAAACAAGGATAAAGGATGGATTTATGACTGCTGTTTAGTTCAGGGGCTGTTGGAGGACAATGCAAAAAACTCACAAACACTTTCAGAGCTTCTGTTAAATGAACTGCAGAATGTTAAATGACTGAAGAAAATGGAGTATTTATTATAGCAACTGATGAGAAAATTGCCAAAGGTAGGGAGTTTCCAATAAACAGGATTCTAGTCTTAGGAACAACCTGCTGAAGTATTTGTATGTGTAATTTTATTACAGCATCTGCTTTGGCTGACACCAAGGTCTCCAGGGCAATTGTGAACTTTCAAGTCATCTATAGAATTGAGTGTTTTCATCTACATATCTTTTGTACTTCAAAAAAATGAAAAATATGACATAATTCAGAGAAAATTTTGTTTTATCATGTTTCATTAATGGTATTCAGGCAGTTTTCTATGCTGACAAGAGCCTCAGAATATTTTCTGAAATGTTAGAAATGCCTTTTTGACATTTCAAAGAATTTATTTTTTCAAAACGAGGAAGAGTTAAGAAACACTATCAAGACAGTAGAATATTCAGTGGTCTAATTTATAATAAGACTCTAAAAAGACACTCAGGTAATGAGATCTTGCATACAATGGAGATTCATGGGAATTTAAATAATATATGAAAGCTTTGTTTGCCAAATGAATGGCACAGACTTGAGCTACAAAATGGTTAACTCCACTGTTTTAGCTGTTTAGCAAAGGTGCAGTTTATTCTGCTCTATTTTACTTTTATTAACAGACATAAGGAGCTTTGTAGGAACCTTGTGTTATATTTTTCTCTCTTGAAACAAGCAAAACTCCTGTCTCATGGGAAAGGGAAGCTTTTGCAGCTCTCCTGTCCATACAGCCTCTTTGCTGGGTGAGAGAGAGCCAAGCTCTTCAACTGTTGCTTCTGCCAGGCAGCATTAAGAGGGGATTATGGGCTTGGTAGTGCTAAAATCAGTGATCAGTGCACACCACAGATTCGCTGTCTCTGAGCTCTGAATGGGAGCAGAGGAACAGGCTGTATCTGCTAATCCTTATCCCTTTCTTTCTACAGGTCTTCAGTGTGACAAGGAAACGATGGGTCACATTCTGCCCCAGCCCTCCCTTCACAGTTGCAAATCAAGACACACTTCGGCAAAGCTGAAGTGGCAGTCAACAACAAAAAAAGTCACAACACAATGAAAGCCACCAAGTTGTTAATAAACGATGAAATCATGTGTAGGCATGAAAGTGGGAGGAGAGCTACCTAAGACCTTATTTACAGAGGACTAAAGATATAAAAGATGACCTTCTGTGCCCACTAAAGGGCTAACTTCATCAGGATATATTTGTGCCAGAACATGACTCTCACATGTCAATCACACTGAAATGCCAGAAAGTTTACTGTGGTTATTTGCATTGGTTTCAAGCGAACAAGGTCAGGGGGTTGGGTTTGTTGTGGGTGCTTTTTTTTTTAACTTATCCCTTTATTCACCGAAATAAAATGAATATACACTCATGAGAAGGTTCATGGTCCTGCCACCACTGTGCAGCCCAGTCAAAGAAAAAAGTCATCATTAAATGTATAACCATGCATTATTTTTAGCATTATGTGGCAAAGAAATAAATCAAATTATTGCATTTTTAAAAATAAAGGTAGGTATTGTACCTTTGCCTCAAATTGATGAGTGACTTAAACCCCAAAATTCTTCCTACAGAAACAGCAAATCTCTACTGTCAGGTACACAGAAATCATGTCTTCTGCAATCCCTACATGATCTATGATGTGAGGTGTGTGTTCTCAGCTATAATATGTGCTTATTTTCCATGTTCTGGTTTGCCCAAAAAGGCAGCATGAGTGACAGTCCTGGGAAGAAATGGGGGTAAATATTGCTGTGGGTGCAGGAAAAGAAGTAAAAAAATCACCTACTCTGTGTATCCATGCATTAGTCTTGATTAGAAGTATATTTTATCAAATAGACACATATTGTCCAGTGAAAGTATTTAGTTAATTCTGATTTAAATTTTGGAAAGCTAGCAAAATGCAAAACTTCATCCTGTAAATTGCCTGTGCTGTGCAAGGTCTCCTGTGAGCATTAAGAAAGCAGGGGCAGAAGGTAGAAAAGAGCCCACAAATAAGCCACATTTTAACACTGACAACTGTTCCTGTCTCTATTGTCTTTCCATCTTTCCCTTAACAAATGGCTAGGGAA